>NC_062231.1:5588229-5592193 GCF_902686445.1 Sciurus carolinensis
CTTGGGTGCCTGCAGGTTTCACAGCAGCAAAGACTTCAAGTGTTTGTGGCATTCATGGGACTGCTGTGGGACCTTATCCTTTTGGTTAGTAGTCTTTGACCTGAGAATGGAGTGGTAGGTGATGTGCCTTTTTGTAAGCCCACCGATGAACTCTTAAGCTCTAATTCCCACCCCAGCCCTTTTTCAAACGTTATTTAGAGACAGGGTTTTGCTAAGTTGTGTACAGCCTCACTCAGTTGCTGAAGCTGACTTTCAGAAATGATTCCCCTGCCTCCGCCTCCCAGATGCTAGGATTAAGTCACTGTGCATGGGTGGATTGGAACAGTTTGCAGAAAGATTTTCAAATAATTACAAAATTATATTTTGGCACTATGAGAAACATGTCTCTTTTCTTTTTAATTCAGGGAATGTTTTTCTCACCATTGACTACAAGGTTATTGAACATATTATTATGTTAAATACAGAAAAGATAAATTGACTATTTAACCCTATTAAGAGAACAGATCAGTGGAATCACAACATTCAAATTTGGGTACATGCATAATCTCAACTCTCTCCCCGCTTTTCTGCTTCCTAATCTATCTCTGTATCCATCAAACAAGAATTCCCTAATGCACTCCTTCCTTACTGCTGGAATATGCTATATTGTCTTTATATTCCATTACCCCAAGTTCCACCCTTTAGGTATAGATTATACAGTGTTGATTCTATTGTAAATGATGGTTCACTTGGCATTATAACTTGACGATTAATCTGTGGTTACCTTTGCATCAGAATCTCCTTCCTATTTACTGCTGATTGGTACATCCAGATCACATGTTTATACATTCATGTACTTGTGGATATGAGACTGTTTCCATGAGCAATGGTTTTCAAATGATAATTTGTGTCCCTGTATCCAATTTTTTGTTATATTCATAAAGTACACTTGACCAATGTATTATGAGATATTTACATTCTATTAGGCATAACACAAGTTACTGAGACTATTAATTTATTAGGCATTGCTCCAATCTCTCACATATAAACTAATACCCATAATGTAAATGATATTTGCCTTTCAGGGCTGTCTTTGAATCATCAATCAGATATAAAGTTCTTAGTTTATCTTGGAGCCATTTGGATAATAATCTTGGATGTATTTCTCATTCACAGATTTCAAAGTAATCATAAATACCCCACTTCATCTATTCATTCAACAAAGTGCATATGCACCACTCCATGATTAATTGTATCAAGCTATTCAGTGGTGAATTCAATAATTTTCCATCTTGCAAAGATTGAACATTTATTCCTTCTACCACAAGCTTTTCACAAAGTTAGCACTTTGTTTTTCAGTACAGATGAAAACCATGGGACTGATTGTGGCTAGGCATTACACACCATCATCTGGATAGAACGACAAACATGGTCATTGTTCCACAGAGTTCTAGAGGAGGAGACAATGCAGTCCAAACAGTACATGAGCACAAAGAAGCCCATCAGCAGCAGGATGGTCCTGGTGGCCCTCTGTTCTGGGGAGGCTTTTGGAGACAGGCTGGTGCTGTGAAGGTGCTGGCACTGCCTCCTATGCCTGCACAGCAGGGTCACCATGTACCCACTTGAGAGCACCATGAGTCCTAAAAGAAAGACATCCCGAAACACACCCAGTATGGAAAATACATGCCTGAGCAAGTAACTCATGGGTAATATAGTGCAGGAATCACTGAGAAATATCAGACTGTGTGAGGTCACATTGGAGTTTTCAACCACAGATATTGAGAAGTGAGTATTAAAGGACATATAAAAAAGCCACAGGAAAACAAGGAACTCAAGCTTTCAGTGGGGATTTATGTATGAACTTTGCCAAACAGGAATTTCTGGGCTGGGGTGATGGCCTGGAGGACACTCAGCAGACAAGTGGCACAAATGGAGAAGCCCCTCAAAAACTTGTACATGTAGATCAGTGATTTACATGTGATGTCATCCCAAAGTCCCTGCTGAGATGAAAAAGTGTCTATAGCTATGAACCCCATGGTGAGTAGCATCAGCAGGTGGGTTAGGGCCAAGAGACCAGTGATCAAGTCAGTGTTCTTGAGCCTTCTGTCAAAGAGAAACTTTATGAGGCGGAACAGAAACAGGATGGTGTTGGCCAAGATCCCGATTCCAACTTCAGAGTAAAAGGCATTTTTTATGTTAATAATGTCATGTAGTTTTTGTATATTCCCATCTTTGGGGTAAGGAATCATGAAATACATATTTCAGAAGAAAAGTAATAAAATTCATTTTCATAAATATTGTTTCATCCAACCCAGTCAATAGTAGTCCATGAGGAAACATTGTGGACCTGTCCCAATGCTCCTTTCCCACTCCAATATTCAAGGTTCCCTGGCACCCTTTGGAAGCCATCCCTCTCTCACTGATTTCCATCATTTCCCAATCATGGCTGGATTATACATGATAAAAAGTACAAAATTTTCTGCCATAAATGAAAACCTCATTGTATCGAAATTTTTCCTGTATGACCTTGCATTTTTCATGGTGAGGTCTTACTGCAAGAGTTATTTCTTGTTTTCGTGCAGACCATTATCTTGATTGCTTTGCAGAAATATAATAAGGACTGTGTACTTTTTGGTTAATTAAAATCTTTGGGATTTCATTTGAAATGAAATCCTCCAAAGAGAATCAGTGTCTTATACAATGCTTATTTACATTAGTTTTGTGTTACCTTTATTCTGTTTTGTTCATGAACACATGTACTTTTGTTAATGTATTCATAGAGAAAATGCTCAGAATTGCAATCTCTGAAGTCAGATGGCTTGAATGTACCTATTTAATCTTCCATGTAAAGATAAGCATGCAACCTTGAGAAGCCCATGACCTGGGCTCTGGGTTCATCACATCTACATAGTCAGGAGTCTCATTATGTATGTGCTGGAGACACAGTGGTTTAAAAAGGATGAAGCATGTGTGCCAATCATGAAAGTCTTCCTACAAAGAATGGTCACTATGGAATTGTTCTATTTTTCAAAATTGTGCAGATCCTTATTGATGTAATTTGGTAGACTTCATAGAGTTCTCTTAGCATCTGGTCAACTCTATCCCTATTTTACAGAGGTTAACAATTACCAGAATATTAGAATCTGTTGGCAATTCCTGTTCAGAAAAAATAATGGAACTGTCGGACTATTTGAATCCACCTATACAGTTATATTTTGAAAATATTTTTTAATCAGATAAGAATTTTTCCTTTGTGAGCCAATTTCAGTTATTAAATAACAGCAGGAATACACTTGATTTTTTTAGTTAAATATGTGAAATCACTTTGGTAAACAGAATTATAATTAAAATAATTTCAGGTTCACTCCATTTTAAAGGGTTAACTAAAGGATAAGTACCCAATCTAACCTTGAAGTATGAATCTTCTAAGATGCCAGGTTTTCTTACCTCCTTTCAGAAAGCACTGGTATTTCTCCAGACTCAAGATGTCCATGTATAAATTTGATACTGGATTCTGTTCCCTTACAATGTGGAGGGTCAAGTGCAGGGTCCCACATATTCTAGGTATGTTCTGTACAATTTAACTGTGACCCCACCCTACATTCTAGAAAATTTGTATTAACTTACTGGCAGAATATTTTCCTGGATAATGTATGTATTTACTCATATATAATAATTAAGATTTAATTTGTGTTTTCATATATTGAACCATAATATCATCTGAAAAACAAAGTCTTAAGGTTTAAGTAGTTAAGGAGCATATAGATGTGAAAAATCAATACTAGGGAAATCCCATGATCTGGGAGGATGAGGCAGCAGGATCACAAGTTTAAGGCCAGCCTCCAACTTAGCAGGTCTCTAAGTAATGTAGCAAGAACCTGTCTCTAAATACAACATAAAAAGTGTGAAGATGGGGTTCAGTGTATAGCACCTCCACATTCAATTCCTGGGTACTAAAATAATGATAATAAAAACAACAAAGGAG
>NC_062231.1:5892293-5997293 GCF_902686445.1 Sciurus carolinensis
CATGGGCACTAGCCGGGAGGAACGAGGCCCCCTTGGGCCCCAGACCCCACAGCCACATGGCAAGTCCTCCCAGATCTCCCTTCAGGTCCCAAGCGTCCTCCCTCCACTGCCCTGGGCCCTGCGGCCACCACGCCCAATGTCCCCCTGCAGGCCCCACCCACCCCGTGGGCTGTTCCTGCTCCTGGGCTTCTGCCGGGAACATCCCTACCCACGATGCCCTGCGCTGGCCAACTCCCCCTCCCCCTTCAAGACCCCCAGGTCAACTCCGGAAGCCCTTCCAGGACCACGGTTCCCGCCCCTCTGCAGGACGCAAGGCCTCTATTTGGCCCAGGGTCCTGTGGGAAGATGCTTCCCCACCTGGTGGTCACCCTGGCGACCCGGGCTTTTTCTTGAGGACAGAGGCTCTGTTGGGTCACCCCCATCTCACAGGCACCCAGCACAGGGCCAGGCAGGGGGGATGGCCCCCTGGATGGTTCTAGAAGGACAGATCAGGCCTCGCTCCCCCTGGCCACAGGTTGGAACCACCTGAGGAACTTTTAAAACCATCAGACGTCGGGTCACGCTCTCTCCAGACCAACGAGATGGTAAGCTCTGAGTGGAGGCCAGGCACCAGCCAATTCTAAAGGCCCCTGACTCTGCAGGGGATTCTGGAGTAGGGCCTGAGAGGGGAACCAGGCATGCTGGGTGCATCTGGGGGCCCGGGGCAGAGTCCCACAGAGCCACGGCAGGACTCTGTGGTCCCCACCTCCCAGGGACACTGGACTGACGGGGTCTCAGGTCTTTCTTTTTTCTTTGATTTATTTGGACCCAGAGATGGAACCCAGGGGTGCTTAACCCCTGAGCCACCTCCCCAGCCCTTTTTAGATTTTATTTAGAGACAGGGTCTCGCTGAGTTGCTCAGGGCCTCACCGAGGCTGGCCTCCACCTTGTGATCCTCCTGCCTCAGCCTCCCGAGCTAGAGGGATGACAGGTGGGCACATCCCCTATGCCCAGCTCAGGTCTGGTTTGTTTTGGTTTTTGTTTTTTTAAGTAAGGTCATTGGGTTGCCATTCAAATACCACACACGCGCGCTGTACTGATTTAAGGTGTACAATTCAGTGGCTTTTAGTATCCTCACAGGGATATGCACAATAACTTTCAAAACTTTTCAGCACCCTGAACAGAAACCCCGGACCCCTTAGCAGTTGCTCCCTACTCCCTCGTGCGCCCACTTTCTTGACAACCCCTGATCTGCTTTCTGTCCCCGTGGATTTGCCTGTTCTAGAAATTTCACATAAGTGGAATCCTCTGTGGCCTCTGCGAGTGACTTCTTTCATTACAGTGACGTCTTCAAAGCTCGTTGACGGCATAGCACATGGAATAATTTGAACCCTGAATGTCCTTTCACAGCCCATGTGTCAAAGGCTTGCTTGCCAGTCTGTGGCACTGCTGGGAAGTGGTGGCACCTCTTGGAGGTGGATGTACCCTTGGAGGGGACATGGGGACACTGGCCCCTTCTTCTCTTCTCTCTTTGCTTCCTGGCCACCCAATGGTAAACAGGCCTTGTCCAGCACATACCCCCACCCTGATGTCCTGTGCCACCATATCTGGTCACACTCTAGACCAATGAAATCCTAACCAAAGCAAGAGGGCCAAGTGAACGTGGGCCTCTAAAACTGTAAACCTTCCCACTTTTTAAGCTGATCATCTCAGGCATTTTGTCACAGTCCGGGAACGCAAACCCTCACATAGGTTAGAACTTCATTTCTTTTTCTGTTGTTCTGCCACTCTTTGTTTGTGATGCCAAGGTCAAACGAAAATCCAGAGACAAATCTCCAAGGAGGGAACTTTCATGTGGGAATAAACCAAGAATAGGCTTTGCGAGCCGGGACCCCTGCCCAAGTCAGGGTGGCCTCTGGTCTGTGGGAGGTTGGGAGTTGTCACGGGACGGGTTATTTTGAAAGGAAGTTCACTGGAACTTTGGGTCTGGCGAGCTCTGAGTGGCGGCTGTCACCATGTGAAGCTCATCTTAGGTCCTGGTTGGCAGGGTGCTCACTTGCTCAGTAAAAACTGTCTTTGAGATCGGGGAGGTGGTTCTGGACTGGCCTGGTCAGGTAGTTTCTAGAGCAAGTGTTTCCTCTTCCTTCCCATGGCCCCGACTGCATTCTAGCGGAACATGACAGGAACGACCCCATTTTGCATGAGGAATTTTCACAGTCCGTCTGTCCTCTGAGGGACACCGCGCTGGCTCGCCTTTGGGCTCCTGTGAGGTGGCTTCTAGGGACACCCGTGGGCACGCGTTCAGGCGGATGCGCATTTCTGGAGAGACTGACTGAAGTCCGCCATCTCCAGGGCTGACCCTGAAAGGCCCGGCTCTCTGGCCAAGGTGTGGGGTCTGACCAAGCCGGCCATCCCGAGGTGCTGGGCAGGGCCGGGCCTGGGTCAGCAGGTGGTGTGGACGCCCTCTCGGCCTCGGCCCTCACCAGCTGGGCAGGCGGGAATCAAGCCCCACACAGCGGGGGACAGGGGCCTACCTGGAAGATGGCGGAGGGGTCTCCAGCCAGGTCTCCGCGTGCTTCTCTGCTTCTCTGGCTCCTCCTGGCTGGTGTCTTCCGACGGCCACTGAGGAGCTGCTGGGGACCCGAGGGGGCCTCTCCAGGGCCGTCTGACCTCCCTCGGGTCCCTTGACGGCCCCTGCTCCCTCCGTCCTAGGCCCTTCCTGAAGGGTCACTCCCTCACCCCCACACCAGCCAGGTCCCTTGGCCACTGAGCTGGTGAGTTCTGAACACTCTGTGTCCCTGGCTCCGGCCTAGGTGCTGGGGACAGGCAGGGGACGCCCCTGCCCTGGAACTCTGGATCCGTGGCCGTAGGGTGTCCAACAGAGAAAACGCACGTTCTGCCAGATGCTGAGGACAGGCAGCGCAGGGCGGGAAGGCCAGAGAAGTGTCCCTGGGGAGGGGACCGAGCACAGGAAATAAGAGAGGGACCGGACAGACAGGGACCGGCAGCGCAGGGCCCTGGGCAGGGGCATGCCCGCGTTGGGGGCACGGCAAGGACCCAGCCGCGTGAACAAGGGGGCTGAGGTACAGGAGGCCGAGGTGGGGGGACAGATGGGGCCGTGAGACCGCGAGGCCCCAGGCAGCCACTCCAGTGCCCACGGCCCCAACTCCTGCCCAGGGTCACGGGCGCTGACTCGGCCCACCCCAGGGTGCAGGGCAGACGTCACCCCCATGGTCTCCCGTGTGACCAACGCTCGGCTTCATGCTGAGTGAAATGGACGGTGCTCACCACTGACCGGCACCCCATCTCTGTGGATCCCCCAATTCTTTAAAAATATTTTCCAGGCAGGTTGGGGGAGGGGAGCTGCCTCCCTTCACATCCGGGTAGAGGCTGGCAGCGGCCTCCACCCACCTGGCCTCCCTCCTCAGGGCCCAGCCCCAGGCAGGGATCAACTGCCACGTGCTAGAAGGTGAAGGACCAGCAAGTGGACTCCCAGGCCCACGGACAGCCGTTCCCCAAATGGGAAGGGGAAAGTGGAGGTGGCGGCTGCGTGTCCCTCCCTGTCACAGCGGGATTCCCCTGATTCCCTCACTCCACGGCCCAGGCCACAGTCCCTACCCCGCCTGCACCTCAGGACAGACCAGGGGCAGCCCCTGCCCCTTGGCAACCCAGCTCTGTCCAGGTGAGGTAGCTCAGGAAAGGGAGGCCAGGTCCGGAGGCTGCCCTGAGTGGCCTCCTGGGCCTCGGCATTTCCACCTCTGACATGGGCTTGGGAAGGGCCGCCATCTGCCCAGGTTTACAGGTGGGCAGAGTAGAGGCCTGGCCTGTCGGAGGGTGAGCGTGAGCGTGTGTGAGCTTGTGCGTGCCAGGGGAGGTGTGTGTGTGTGTGTGTGTGTGTGTGTGTGTGTGTGAATGGGTAGGCACGTGGGTGTGTGCATGTGTCACACGGTGGGTGGCATGTGGGGCGGGTGTGCCCGTGTGTCAACTGAGAGGGAGGACGTGGGTGTGCGCCCCGGGGGACCAGGGACTGTGCGTGGGGGGCACTCGGAGGTCGCGTGTGTGTGTGTAACCGCGCAGGCACAGGTCGGTGGGGACGTGACTGTGCCAGGCAGACCGCATGCCAGGGTAGCGGGAACCTAGAAAGAGGGCCGTCCAGTGGCTGAACACCGTTGGCGCATGAGAGACCCCAAAGTCAGGTAGAGGCCAGGTCCTAGAGGCCTGGAGGGTCAGGCGGAGGATCGAGGCCTTAACCCCAGGACAACAGGGAGCCATAGAGGGTACTGGAGCAGCTGGAACCTGGCAGACTCTCGCTTTCAAAATCCCAGCTAGACTGGGAACCTCAGCTCTGCCTGAGGCCGGCTGGGCCTCCCTGCCTCCTTGTGCCATCCAGGCATTGAACGCGGTTCTTTCCTTCAATTCCTACCTGAGCCAGACAGGAATATCGGCTGGATGTCAGTGTGTTTTAAAGAATGTGACCCTAAAGAAAATACTCCAAATGTTTACAGAGGGGGGAAAAAAAAGCCGTTTTTCCACTTTGGTCGGAGTTGCCCAGAGGAATACAGCTGTACCTGCCGGAGTGAAAGGCAGCTTTGGGTTCATGATGGATCGGGTGGCAGGGGGCAGGGGGAGGGGAGGGGAGACGGGAAGCAGAGCAGAAGCAGAGGCCTCCGGGAAGAGGCCGGTTCCTGGGTCCCTGCAGCTCCTACCCCAGCGGCGTCTGGGAGAATTAGACCAACTTCAGCCAACACGCTTCTCTCCTCACCCTGACCCTCCTTCTCCCTCTGTCCCCGTCATCTCTCTCAAATATCCCCCGCTCCCGCTGCATTGTACGGCTGGGGAACACTGAGGCCCAGAGAGGGCAGGAGACTTGCCTGCGGTCACACAGCACTGGAGAGGGAGAACCAGCACTGAGATCCAATGGCTCCGCCCACCACAGAGCTGCTCCCCTGCCCCTGCCCTTCCTGCACCGTGCCAGGTCATCCCAGCCCTTCGTGAACAAAAGGAGAGCCATTCCTACTGGTTGGGGGCCTGTTACGTGAGACATGGGGTACCAAGTCTCAAAAGTCCCTTTTCCCATTTAATTCCCTCGAGGAAAGACTTGCCTCTGACTTACCTGGGGGAACACATCACCTGGAGTGCGTTTGGTTGCAAGTAACAGAATACTCAACCGGAAGCGACCCTGATGATGTGAGTTTGGCTCCCTTTTTCTTGCAAAATAAAGACCCGGATGGGGTGCTTTAGAGGCCCCACAATCTCGTTGTGAGCTTGCTTCTTTTGTGAGAGGCTGTGTTCATCCTTCTACTCTGCCAGTGTTGCCCTGTTGGCCTCTGGTTCTCTGGCCTATTGGTCACAATACGGCTGCCTAAGCTCCAGGAATCACGCTTTTACACCACAGCATCCAAAGATAAGGAGAGAAGAGGTATCTTCTCAGGGCTCCCTTTTTATCAGGCGATGTCTTGCGTTTGCAGCCTCTGTGGTCAGCACAGACAGGCTATCAAGCATGTGCCCTGCCCTCTTCAGACAATCCCACCATCGCTGGTATGTGGTGGCAGAAATGTGACTGACCTAGGGTTCTTGGGCTACCAGACCTGCTGCTGCTGGTTGGTCCCATTTCTGGCTGCCTCTGTCACACTGCTGCTGTGGACAGACTGGTTCTTCTTGCTAAACCCCTGGGCTGCAGATGGTCCCAAACAGATCCCTCCCTGTAGAGGAGTCAGGCTGGTCAACCGCAGAGGGCATCAAGGAGAGGAGGCAGCAGGTGCCCCGCTAACTCAGAACCTCCATCCCCAGCCCCCGAGAGCCTGGTCTTCCATCCACAGACGAAGGATTTCTGTACCAATCGGGATGCTTTAAACCATATTGGCTCAACTCCAGTTGGAGGAAGAACAAAGAGAATTTTTTTGGTTCATGGAACTAATAGAAGGGTCCTGGGGTAACGAATTCAGGTCCAGCTTGATCCAGGATGCAAAGGACATCCCCAGGAAGGAGCTGCTCTCTCCCTCTCCCTCCACACGCACACTGCTCCGTTCTGCTTTCTTCCATGGTAGCGTTCTCAGCCCGTGGGTTGCAAGATGCTGGCCCTCTGGCCACGGCTTTCCCTCCTCTTCATGGCTGCTGTCATATGGCCATACTCCTTTCTTCAGTTCACACCGAATCGCCAGGGCTTGCTCTGATGGGTCGTGAAGTCCTGAGTTGCCAGCCCACCCTTAGAAATGGCTGGTGGGAACTGGGGAGATGAGGGGTGGGAACTGGGGGAGATGACGGGTGGGAACTGGGGAGATGACTGGTGGGAACTGGGGAGATGACGGGTGGGACCTGGGGAGATGACGGGTGGGACCTGGGGAGATGACGGGTGGGAACTGGGGAGATGACGGGTGGGACCTGGGGAGATGACGGGTGGGACCTGGGGAGATGACGGGTGGGACCTGGGGAGATGACGGGTGGGAACTGGGGAGATGACGGGAGGGACCTGGGGAGATGACGGGTGGGAACTGGGGAGATGACGGGAGGGACCTGGGGAGATGACTGGAGGGACCTGGGGAGATGACGGGTGGGACCTGGGGAGATGACGGGAGGGACCTGGGGAGATGACTGGAGGGACCTGGGGAGATGACGGGTGGGAACTGGGGAGATGACGGGTGGGACCTGAGGAGATGACGGGTGGGACCCGAGGAGATGACGGGAGGGACCTGGGGAGGTGACCAGAGGGCTTCTTGAGTTTCTGTGGCTGTGCCCTCAGTGTTTTGCCGAGCGCCAAGGCCACGCGGACCTGCTGGGCACAGTGGAGAGTGTCTGGGGCCAGAGGAGTCGTGCGGGTGGGAGGAGTGGGGCCCGGCCGCTCTGAGGGACAGTGGCCCTCGTGGAGTCCCCTGCAGGCCTGGGCGGGGCTGGGCCTGGTGGGGATGGGCAGAACCACAGTCCGGGCAGCGGGCACAGCAGGCGCGTCCGCCCCAGAAGGTGCCAGTCAGGTCCCGGACCTCGTCAGGGTGGCTCAGTGGTGTGTCTCAGAAGGCGGGCGTGGGAGATGCTTCCGGGGACACCCTGTGGGGTGGACGAGTGGGAGTGGAGGTCACCGTCCTGCCCTCTCCCTGCGCACCCCTCCTTCCTCCAGGAAGCGCACCGGGATCCTCCAGGAACGGTCTCCTAGGGGGTCAGGGTTCAGCCCTGGTGAGCTTCGTGGAGGAGGCTGGTTCTGCTGCCCTTGGACGGCCCCTCCCTGGGGCCCAAGCTCTGCCTCTGCCTGCAGTCCCTTGGGCTCACCTGACTCCAGGACAGTCCTGCAGAGCCTGCAGGATGGTGCTCACAGATCCCAGCACAGGATCTCCAACTTCTTCCTCTGCTTCCATCTCCTGGGGCAGAGCCCAGTTCTGACATCACTCACAGAGGAAGACCCCCTTCCCTATCGTGTGCATTAGACCTCTATTAATATGGCCTCTGTTTACTAGTCTCTTAGCTTATATTCAACTGGTGGTCCTCTCAAGCTTCTGCTCTCATTCTGTCCCATCCTGGGCAACGGATTTCTCCCTTTCTTTTCTATTTTTTTTTAGTTGTCAATGAATGAATGAATGAATTAATTGATCTATTTACTTATTTACTCACACGCGGTGCTGAGATTCAAACCCAGTGCCTCACACATGCAAGCGCTCGACCACTGAGCCCTGCCACTCTGCCCCCTGCCTTCTTCCTCTTGGAGCCACGCACCTCCCTCTGCAGGACTTAGCATGTGCTGTTCCCCGGTGTGAATACCCTTCCCTGCGCTCCGGAGTGTGACCAGTTTCTGATCCACGCTTCCTGTTCCCAGTGCGGCCCCCTGGGGAGGAGCCGTCCCCCGCGGTCGGCTGCCCCACCGGTCCCAGCCTTCTCCGCTCTGTCGCTCCCCGGCACCGGCCAGCTCCTAAATACCTTGGGGCGGCCACGAACGCCAGGGCGAGCTCAGAGCAGGCCGGGCTGCACCGGCGAGGCAGGGACGGCAGGGTCAGAGGCGGCCGCAGCATCCGCCCCGCCAGGAGCACCCCAGGGCGACGGCCAAGGGGACCGAGTGGCTGGCTGAGTGCACAGGTGGGCAGCATCAGGGCCACCTCGGCCTCCCATCCACCTCGGCCTCCACCACACCTCCTGTCCACCTCGGCCTCCACCACACCTCCTGTCCACCTCGGCCTCCACCACAACCTCCTGTCCACCTCGGCCTCCCATCCACCACAGCCTGCTGCCCACTTCAGCCTCCACCACAACCTCCTACCCACCATGGCCTCCCGTCCACCTCGGCCTCCCATCCACAACACCCTCCTATCCACCATGGCCTCCAGTCCGCCTTGGCCTCCCATCCACCACAACTTCCTACCCACCACGGCCTCCCATCCACCTCGGCCTCCCATCCACCTCGGCCTCCCATCCACCACAGCCTCCCATCCACTTCGGCCTCTACCACAACCTCCTCTCCACCACAGCCTCCCGTCCTTATACCCTGCCCCTCTCTGTGCCAGGAAGGAGGCCACCAGAAGCAGCTCCCGTTCTCTGCGCTTGGGCAGACCCTGGAGGCTCTGCCGGGTGGAGGCTGTGGGCCTCGAGACCCACGGCTAACAGCCAGGGTTGGGCCGCCCCGCAGAAGTAACGCGGCGGGGTGCGGGGTGCTCGCGCGCCCGGCTTTGCAGCACGTCTCTGCAGCGGCGAGGCCAGGCCTCTGTGGAAGGGCCACCGTGTGTCCCCACCAGGAGCTGCTGGCCTCGTGGGGGACCTGCATATTGACACAGTTCCCAGGGATGGGACGCCAAGAGTCCCGCTAAGGCGACGTGCCCCGAGCCACGTCTACCCTGTCAATCACGGAGGCTTGGTCAAACAGGTGGCTCTTGCCATTGTCCCTGATGTGGTGCTCGAGAGACCCTGTGCAGGGGCGTGGCTCGGGGCGGAGTGCTTACCACGCATGCGCGGGAGACCCTGGGTTCCATTTTCAGCACCATGCAAAAGGGGGGAGGGGGAGACCCCCTGAAAATAAGGGTCCTGTTCAGCCCCCCAGCGGCGGCTCTTAGCACTTTCTCGCGTGTGACTCCGCAGCTATTCCGTGCTCTTCTTTGTAAATTTTAATTTCTGGCGCTCAGAATAGAACCCAGGACAACTAAGTCACATCTCCCGTCCTTTCTCATGTATATTTAGAGGCAGAGTCTCGCTAAGTTTCTCAGGGTATCCGTACGTGGCTGAGGCTGGCCTCCAACTTGCGATCCTCCTGCCTCAGCCTCCCCAGTCACTGAGACAGAGGACAGGTGTGGGCCTCCGCGCTGGGCAACGTTCTGTGGTCTTTACGAGGGTTCGTGCACAGGTCTTCTCTCTCTTGCACAAACGAGAACACACTCTGCACGTTGTCTGCACCTCGCTTTGTTCGCTCAGTCTTCTGAGAGTCCAGATAACGCGTCTGTGAGACTCCCTGTCACCCAGTGCGGGGGGCGCCTACCTGCAGGTCACACATGCAGGAGGAGAATTCCCCGGGGGGCGGGTTGTCTGTTGGGTCTCTCCATAAGGCTGATAAAGATTGACCTTCCAGATAAGGGGCTGGCAGGTGCAGAGCCCAGAGGCATGGAAGGGCTGAGCCGCAACAGAAAGGCCCAGAGTCAAGAGGACAAGGGTCTGCTCGACCCTGCCACAGAGGAGCCACGCAGTACATGACCCCAGCATGGGTGGCCAGGTGCGCTGGGCATTTTTGGACTGGGAAATCACAGAGAGTTTACAGAGAGACTGCTGAATGACTGATGCGTGGGTGGATAATAGTATTCTGTGCCACGGAATACTATTCAGGCAGGAAAAAGGAAACTGATACAAGCTACCCTGTGAACTTGGGAACTTTATGCTGAACAAAGGAAGCAAGACACACAGAAGGTCACTTGCTGTATGATTCCTTTGCTACCAACGGTTAGAATGGTCTGATCTATACAAACGGAAAGTAGATGCGTGGAAGGGTGTGAGGAGACGAGAACGTGGTACACACTGCATTCGTACGCAGCTGGTCTTACACCCGGGCCTCAGAGGCACAGTGCTGACGTACAATCTGCACATCCTTCAGACCAGTTGCCCCAAGCCCTTGCGTGGTTCCTCTGGGGGGACCCCAGCCGTCACTTCTACCCAGCATTGCAGGTTTGATGCTGACTGGCCTGGCGGGGCTTCCAGAACATTCCATTGGTGACTGCTCAGGCCCAAAGCTGACGGTGTGGAGGAGTTTCAACGCGCCCTACTGGTGAAATAGCTCTGGGCATTTGCTGAGCCTCAATGGGAAGACCCAGAGTCCAGGGGACCAGGGTCCACTCGGCCCTGCCACCGAGGCAGGCAGTACATGCCCCCGGCATTTGCTAAGCAGCTGCAGGGTGCCAGGCTCTGGGGAGGCCGTGTGGTCTGCCACCCCAGGGCCTTCCTGCAAAGCCTCCGGCAGCCTGAGCGGGGGCACAGGATCCAGACTGTTCCAGGGGGAAGAGAGACGGGGCGGACGGACATGCTCCTGTTGGGCAGCTTGGGAGCTGGAAGCTGGCCTGGCCCCGGGGGTGGGAGAAGCGATTGGGCCCCACCCCAGCTTCCTCTGCTGTTGTCCCTGACCTCGGGGAGAAGGCCAGGTGCCCGCTGGGTGACCAGCCTGGGCTCGGGCAACTGTGATTACGCCCGGCTTAATGCGGACATAATGTGATGACTGGGGCTCTTGAAATGCGGACTTAGCAGGGTTAGGCTAGGTGTCACCTGATCTCCAGCCCATTCAGTGCTGCCAGGGCCCCAGCTCATCGGCGGCCACAGAGGGAGTGGGGGGGGCATGCTGTACGAGAGAGGAGTGGAGCTACGTGAACCCAGGATCCCTTTGCCCCAGGGCCACCAAAGCAAGAATATTGGCTGTGACAGATTTGCAAGTCACACTGACATTCCTCTGGATTTCTCCCCAGGGGCTTCCCAATGCCTTTTTTTGAGGGGTGGGTAGATATTGGGGATTGAACCCAAGGGCGTTTTACCACTGAGCCACATCCCCTTCTTAAAAAAATTTTTTTAAATTTTTTATTCATTCTTTTTTAAATGTTTTGAGTCAGGATCTCCCTACATGGCTCAGGGCCTCACTAAGTTGCTGAGGCTGGCCTCCACCTTGTGATCCTCCTGCCTCAGCCTCCCGAGCTGCTGGGATGACAGATGTGCACACCACGACACCCGGATATTCTCACCATCTTTTTAAATACAGCAACTTTCTGGAGATATAATTCACACACCACACAACGTACCCACTTAGCCTTTTGGTGGAGATGGTCAAAAATCTTTTCCCTGAGCTTTTAAAAATGTATAGCATGTTATCAACGTATGGTCACCCCACTGTGCAATAATAGCACACCAAAGTTTCCGCTCCTAACTGTAACTTAGAACCCACTGAGGGACCTGCCCCAATCCCTGCCCAGCCCCTACTTTCCCTGCCTGCCTCTCGCTCCCACCCTCCTCCTCTCGACTTCTATGAGATCAACTCTTTCAAATTCCACATATGAATGAGATCATGTGGTACTGGGTGTCTTCCTTTAATATAACGATCTTCAGTTCCATCCGTGCTGTTGCCAATGACAGATTTCATTCTTTTCATGGCTGAATAGTATTCTGTTGTGTAGAGTTACCACATCTTCTTTATCCATTCATCTCTCCATAGGTACTCAGGTTGTCTGTTTCTGGGTTACTAGGAACAGTGCTTCAACAAACACAGGAAAGCAGATGTCCCTCAGAAGCTGGGCATGGTGACCCACACCTGTGATCCCTGGAGCTTGGGAGGCTGAGGCAGGAGGATCACAAGGTGGAGGCCAGCCTCAGCCACTTAGCGAGGCCCTGAGCAACTCAGTGAGACCCTGTCTCTAAATAAAATATTAAAAGAGCTGGGGATGTGGCTCAGTGGTTAGCACCCCTGGGTTCAATCCTCTTCCAGACCCACAAATACACCTTCCGTCTCCAGAGCTCTGTCTATTCTGGGCATTGCATATGAATGAACCCTGTACAATAAGCTTCGTGTCTGGATCTTTGTTAGCAAGACCCCCAGGTCCATCCGTGCTGTGGCATGAACTGATGGGCACTTCATTCCTGTTCTTGGCTAACCAATATTCCATCATATGGCTATGCCGTATTCTGTGTATCCATTCATCAGCTGGTTGACACTGAGGGGGGATGTCTCCCCACTTTTTAATTATTATGTATAATGCTGCTGTGAACCGTTGCATCCAGGTTTTTATGTGGACATACGTTTTCACTTATCTTGGGCATATACGTAGGAGTGGAATCTTTAGGTCCGTATTTCCCATTTGGAGGAACTGCCAGACTATTTTCTACAGTGACATTTTACATTCCCACAGCGAGACAGGAGGATTCCCATGTCTCCCTATGCAAGACCTTGGCCGTCGCGTGTTTCACGTCTGGGGCACCCGCAGTAAGCTGGAGGTCGGACCCCACCGTGATTTGGGTTTGCAGTTCCTTGCTGACTAACGATGTTGGCATGTGGTCATTTGCTTCTTGTCTATTATACCTACTGCATTTTTTATATGCTGGGCGATACTGTGTCTCTCTAAAAAAGCATGAAGCTCCACATTCACCTAAAAGAGCAATTGTAAAGCATGGCGAAGCCCAATCACCCCCACCCACATCAAGGATCTGAAGATTTCTACTCCACCAGGGGACCCCCGGTGGCCCTGGCCACTACCCCTCCCCTTGGACATTGGGATTCTTTTTTTTTAACTTCCAATTAATTAGACCCGCTGGGCTCCTAAATGACACAATCCAATTCTGCCACCTTTGAACTTGATTCGGATGAAACTAATTGGTGGGATTCTTCTTCTTTTTTTTTTTAGTTGTAGATGGACACAGTACCTTTATTTCATTTATTTATTTTTATGCGGTGCTGAGAATGGAACCCAGTGCCTCACACGTGCCAGGCAAGCGCTCCACCACGGAGCCACGACCCCAGCCCGGTGGGATTCTTTTAAGAGTAGCTTCCGCCCCTCCCTGTATTCCTGCCGGTGGGGTTTGCTAGTGGGGTTCGCCCCACCCTGGTCCGCTCAGTGCGCCTAGGGCTATTTATCCATTCCAGCCTGAAGGGGCATCCGCATGGCCCCCGGGTTAGAGGTACTGGGGACGTGGCTGTCACGCACTCTCCTGGACCTGTTCCCTGGGCTCATAGTATGTCCTCCAGGGCGGACGCTGGGAGATGAGCCCTCTGTGCCAAGAGGGGGTGCATCCGCATCTTGATTGGGTACTGAAGAAAGGGGTCTCCAGCGTGTCTCTACTGCGTCTATGCGACCCCCGGGGCAGGAGAGGAGGAGGCAGCGGAGCTGGCTTTTGGGGCCAGCAGTCAGTGGCCCACACTATCACTGCTTAGATATCTGGATTATCACCCCCAGATGGCCCATGGTTGCCAACAAAACCCAGAAGTCTGTTTAAAAAAAAAAAAAAATGAACTCTCCTGGTTGTTAAATGTTGGTTCAAAGTTGGTTGGGGATCAATCGGGGCCAAAGAGAATCTGAGTTGCTCTGGAGCCCGGCTGGGCTGGTCTGGGGGCCACACAGGAGATGAGCGGGGAAACAGGGAAGGGGCTCCAGGTGGCGGAGGCAGGAGGGCGGGTCTCCTGGCGGCTGAGTGCGGAGGCGGTGCGCTCTGCGGTGCGCTCTGCGGTGCGCATGCGGTGACCTGTGCTGTGCCCTCTCCCACGGCCCCTGCAGATCCTGGAGGAGAACATGAAGCTGGAGTGCAAGTGCCACGGCGTGTCGGGCTCCTGCACCACCAAGACGTGCTGGACCACGCTGCCGCAGTTCCGCGAGCTGGGCTACGTGCTCAAGGACAAGTACAACGAGGCGGTCCACGTGGAGCCGGTGCGCGCCAGCCGCAACAAGCGGCCCACCTTCCTCAAGATCAAGAAGCCCCTGTCCTACCGCAAGCCCATGGACACGGACCTGGTCTACATCGAGAAGTCGCCCAACTACTGCGAGGAGGACCCGGTGACGGGCAGCGTGGGCACGCAGGGCCGCGCCTGCAACAAGACGGCCCCCCAGGCCAGCGGCTGCGACCTCATGTGCTGCGGCCGCGGCTACAACACCCACCAGTACGCCCGCGTGTGGCAGTGCAACTGTAAGTTCCACTGGTGCTGCTACGTCAAGTGCAACACGTGCAGCGAGCGCACCGAGATGTACACTTGCAAGTGAGCGGCGCAGGGCGCACGCGCGGGGCTGCCAGCCGGCTGCGGGGGCGGACCAGACAGTCGCCCACGCGGCCATCTCCCCGGCTGGAGAGCCTCCCAGGGAACCTCGATGTGCTGTTTCTACTGAGGAGGGCACTGCCCCGGCCCCCCAGGTCCCTGCAGACCCGGCGGGAGGCACCGCGCGCCCTCGAAGATCCTGTTCCACATCCAATGCTGCTCCACCCTCCCCAGACACCGCCCGGGTCCCTGCGTGGCTGGGACGCAGCCTGGCACGGCAGCAACTCTGGACCTTGGGGCCTCATCATAGCAATATTTAACAATTTATTCTGATAAAAAAAATAATATTAATTTATTTAATTAAAAAGAATTCTTCCACCTCGTCTGGATCCGTTTTCTGCAATCAAAGTGGACGGCTTGCTTTCCTGGCGGGATGATTTTTGTCGCTAAGACCGGGAACCCGGTAGAACTGTCCAGAATGATTCTTTATGCAGATATTTCTCCTAGTTGATTTTGCAAGGACCCCGGTTCCCCCGGCAGCACTAGGAAGTCCAAAGAGCAGACACCCCGATCCACAGACACCCAGACACGTAGACACACGTTTATATATTTTTTGGCTGTTTGCTGCTACTTAGATGGACACTTAAACTGGTCCAGATTTTTGGAGATTTTTTTTTCCCAGAGTATGTTTCCTACCTTTTTGCTCCTTGCCCTGTTCAAACTTCACCATTAGGAGAAAAAAACAAGAAATCCAGTTTGAAATAAAGACAGAGAGAGGAGAGAGAGAGAAGGAGAGAGGAATGATCATAATAACCGGTTCCCAGAAGATTCCATCTCTTTGGAAAGTGAGCCACTGGATGAGAGAGAATATTTTGGCAGAGACTATTTTTATATGAATATTTTATTTATATTGAGTCTGCCTGGACCCCGCCATGGTCTCTGCTGCTTCTTAATGCTGACACTCACTTTGGGGTCAGGAGAGGCAAGGTCAGGGCGTGGGGTCAGGCCCCGGGCACGCGCACGCTGGGTTCTAGAGTCCCGCGCTCGCCACGGGGCCAGGGCAGCCCCCAGCTACCTGGGGCTGGGGTGGCATCACAGTAACTGAAAGAAATCAAAGCCCCGGCCTTAGCCGTCCGCTCAGGCCTTTGAGAAGGTCACCGATGTGGCCAGGCTGGTACCCCCCCCACGTTGTGTGACCACGCAGGGACATGGTCAGCTCAGGGTCCCCTGCATCTCCCCAGGACAGCTGCCAGCGCCTGAGACCTGGAAGGAAGGTGCGGTGCTCCCAGGAGGGGCAGGTGGCAGGAGGGCCGGGAGCTGCCGAGCCCAGAGGGACTTTGGGGATGTCACACTCCTGGGGGCCACTGGCCGGGAAGGTGTGGGGACGGCCTCACTGCCGGGGTCCAGCTCTGCCCAGGGAAGTTCTGCAGGAGGCTCGGTGTCCCCACCCGCGTCTGCCTGGGCTGCCCCTGCGTGCGCTCGGGTGACCTTAGGGAGGCTGCATGGAGCCCCGGGACCCGGCACCTGAGCTGCCCCCACGTGCTCCCGCCTGGGTGCTCCTGGCAGCTCCGGCCACCGTGCGTGTCTGTGTGGCCAGAGCTGAGGTCCCGTGATACTGCTGGCCACCTGGGTCCCCCGGGGTGTCCGTGTCTGCCGGGGAGGGTCTGCAGGGGAGGCAGGTGGCGGGGGACACGCGGCCATGACGTGCAGCACTGTGAACTGTCCCTACCGCCGCTGCGGACACTCCGATGCCTCTCCCTCAGCACCCAGGCCACCGGCGACCCTGGCACATGGCCCTGGGCCCGCGTCTCAGCTTGGTGAATAAAAGTGGCTGCTGGCTGGTTGGTTTCTGTCCTTGGATGTCCTTGAAGTTGGTCCCTGACGTGGACGAGGAAGGGTGGCGTGGGGGACGGAGGGACCGATGGGCAGCCGGGTGGACGGATGGACGGATGGACAGCGGAGCAGGCGGGTGGCTGGAGAGCCAGCTGGCACTCGAGTGGGTGGATGGGTAATGAAGCTTCTCGAAGTCCCCAGGTCACATTGTCCCAGCACCTAACGGTGTGACAGGGACGGGGTGGCTTTCCACACCCGCGGCCTCTCTGTTCCTGGCCTCATCCAACCCCGGGAATGGCTGAGGCTCTGACAGCGTCCACAGCTGACGGTTCAGGGTCACATCAGCGTGGGCTGAGCAGGGCCCCCCGTGGCCGCCCCTCTGTCCAGGAGGTGACCCCGGGTCCCCACGCGCACTGCCGGCCCCCAACCCTGCAGCCCGTGTCCCGTCTGGGTGCCCCGCTCAGCTGTGCTCACGCCCCAGCGTCCCCTCAGTAAGATCAGCAGAGTGACCTGCCTGTGGGGGCTGTGGGGACCGTCATCGCCCAGGCCACCATCGTCACCGATGCTGTCGCCACATCTCTCCCCACGGACTTCGAACACAGCTCAGGGCAAAGGCTTTGGCTCTGTGTGGACCTAGCTGGCCCCTCTCTCCACCGCTCGCTCCGGCTGTGGCTTTTCAACAAAACCCACGTTAAAAAGCAAAAATCTGAAGAGGCCCAAAGGAAGCGTCTGGAAGCCAGGCCTCTGGGGCGCCCAGTGGAGGCTGTGGCCAAGTCCTCGAGTTTTCCAGAAGGTCCTGTTTCGGGGTGAAATCGCCCACTTTTTCGGCATGTGGACAGGCACCACGAGGAGACAGCGGTGACCGTTAGGCTGGACGTGGCCCTCGTGCCGCCCGCGCGCGGCCTCTGATGTGTACCAAAGCTTGAGTTTTAGAGATGGAGACACTGAGGCCCAGAGAGGGTGAAGGCCGTAGCCCAGGCTGCACAGCATGCCCTGCAGAGGGGAGGCCAAACCCTCTCGGAGAAAGCCTTTCCCCCATCCAGGGAAGCTGCAGAGTGATTAGCAGGAGGGAGGGAAGGAGGGAGATGATGGGTGATGGATGGATGGAGAGGTGGGGGATGGGGAGCGGGGGATGGCCACGTGCGCCAAGTGCCACAGGAAAACCCTCAGCAAGACCCCCGTCCAGAGAGTCCTGGGGCAAAGTCCCCACCCCAGTCGCAGCCCCCCCACCCCCACAGGCTGCAAGGCAAGTCCCAGGTGCACTTTCCAAGCCTGCAGGAAGCCTCTTGCTCCAATTTATAGGGGAGGACGAGTCTCAGGCAAGAGACGCACCAGCACCCGGAAGGGAGGGAGGGGCAGGACTCTGGCTTCACATCCTCACTTAGTCCTCCGTCTTCCACTTCCCCAAAGGGAGACTTGAGGAAGATGGAGAGCCAGGCTCGGTGGTGCACGCCTGTCATCCCAGAGGCTGGGGAGGCTGAGGCAGGAGGATCACAAGGTGGAGGCTGGCCTCAGTCACTGAGTGGAGGCCCCAAGCAACTCAGTGAGAACCTGTCTCTCAATAAAACATAAAAAGGGCTGGGGAGGGGGCTCAGGGGTTAAGCATCCCTGGGGTCAAGCCTCAATACCAAAAATTTATTAATTATTAATTTATTAATTATTAATTATAATTTATTAATTATTATTATAATAATGAAGATGGCAAAAAAGCAGACCTCCCTGCTTCCACTCACATCCCATCGAACCGGCCTCCAAGCTGTGGCCATATCAGTCCACACTCTCTGCCTACCACCAGCCGTAGCTCCCCATGGTCCTGCAGATAAAGTCCACCACACCAGGAGCCCTGTGCACAGCAGCAGCCGTGATGCCGTCTAGGAAGTGGGTGCTCCGTTCCCCAGAGCACCAGAGAAGATTCCAGCAACCAGAGAAGCTGAAGCCAGAGAAGGTTCCAGCAACCCTCGCTCTGGCTCGCCCTGTTTGCTCCCCACGACATTGTGCACATCTTCCTGTCCCCTCTACCGGGGGCCTTCCCCTTCCCTTTGCTCCACCTGACACGCGCTGGGTCCTCTGAGGAGCCTTTCTGCGCCACCACGGGAGGGAGGGTCCGAGGCTGTCCACTTCAGCCTCTCTCCTGGTCTCTTCCCAGGCCGCTGGGATCAGAACGATGCTCCCCAACACCGTTTCAGAGGCCCCGTCCTGGAAGGCAGGGAGGTGAAGGGGTTCACCCCCAGGACGAGTCGCTGATGGGCACAGAAACGGGACCCGTGTCCTGGGCAGCAACCAGGCCGATTCTTCCTGCTTGGGCAAGTGTATCAGTCAGCTACTGCCGCGTAACAAACCCCCACTTCAGTGCCTTCAAACACGGGTCACGTAGCGCGGAGCCCGTCCTGAGAAGCACGGAACTCCCAGGCCCAGCAGTAGTGTCGGGGCTCCCGGGCTACAGACCCGGGGAGCCTGTGACGCCGACGTGCTGGGCGATCCTAACGCGATGGTCAGTACGTGTGCATCTAAACACGGGAAGGTCGGGGGGCAGCAGGGACTTCCAGAGCTGCTGTGGCTTACGGGGCCACCACGGTGTAAGTCTGATCCTGACCGCAGCGTCAACGTGTGGCCCGTGACTTCACTTCTTCCTGTCCCTGAGTCCACAGGTGCCCTGGGCTTCTCGTGTATGGGGCTCGGCTCACCCTGCCACCGCGTCCCGTCCCCCCGCAGGCTGGCCCAGGCCAGGCCCCTCAGAGGAGAAGGAGTCCAGAAGTGGGCGCAGATGCCACCTCGTGCCAGGAAGGCCGGTCACACAGCCCGGGGCCCAGGGACAGGGAGGGAATGGCGTCCCACTGCCTGGCCACAGGACTGGTGGTGGAGACCTCGTGGCGGCAGAGAGCGCCGTGCGTGGCTCAGAGGGCAGGGCGGGGACGCGGTCCCCGAGGCCCAGCTCCTTGAGGGGCTCAGCAAGGCCATGCGGGAGTCCATCCTGGGTCTCGCCTTCCCCACCCCATCTGTCAGCAGGTGCCGTGGATCCTACTTCTTCCTGTCCCCAGAGCCGGCCTCCCCCTGTCTGCGGACCCCCTGGCCATTCCCGTACCTGAGTGACTTCTCACCACACCCAGGTCTCCTCCTGGGCCACGTGGCTGGTTCAGAACCACAGAACCGAGCTGATGTCCTCTACTGCCCGGCCCAGCAACACCTCCCATGCGCCTTCCCTGACGGGCTCAGTACGAAAGGAAGGGAGGGCCTTGGGTCCTGTCCCTGGACAGCCACCTGCAAGAGAGCCACCTGCTCACCAGGAAAACCCACAGGCAAGACATAAATGTCTACTGTGTGGGAAGAGCTCGACATTTGGGAGTTTGTCTGAGCCTCTCCTGTTCTTCTGACAAGCCAGGTCCCGCCCTGCCCCAGGACCTTTGCACATGCAGTTCCCCCAATCTTCCCCCAGCTCTTTCTTGTTAATAGGACCTGGCCCAACTGCCCACACTTCAGGACATAAGGACGGTCTATCCACTACTTTTTGCTTCCATGTGGCATTTGCCACTATCCAAAATGGCATTTCTCATTTCACAGAGGCTGCCGGGTATAGCTGAGCAGGAAGCCTTGCTCAGAGTTGGCCGTGCTCTTTACCAGATATGCCTCTCTGTGCCTGTGTCTGTCCCATTCACAGAGCGGACGCAGTCACCGTACCCTCGCACTTATTAAGTGATGAATACATACAAATTACTGAACCATTTATGTGGTGGAAGCCTGAGCTTTGGGTATGAGTGAGGTCGTGAGGTGTCAGGCGAGCAGGACTCTGGGTGGCTGCTGGGTCGCCGGTGGCCAGCACGCAATTGGGGTCATTCTTTGCTGAATAAGGATGAA
The DNA here is from genome assembly GCF_902686445.1 of Sciurus carolinensis. Lineage (NCBI taxonomy): Eukaryota > Metazoa > Chordata > Mammalia > Rodentia > Sciuridae > Sciurus > Sciurus carolinensis. Next base: position 5,912,128 of record NC_062231.1, read on the forward strand.
TGGAGATCCGGAGCCCCTTCCCAGACTCCCCGGGCCCGGCCTGGGCTCGGAGGCTGGGGCGGGCCTCTGGAGTAGAGGCACTGGAGGCAGAGAGGCAGGCGTGTCTGCACAGAGGAGCCCAGACAGAGCAAGTCCCCGCACTGTGGCCACAGGCACGCATGCTCCATTGACAGGCAGCCACTGGTCGCCACAACAACGCTCCTGGCCCCAGAAGAATGTGGTGGAGACAACAGGAGCGCTCGGCCGCCGCCCCCTCGCTTAGCCCCCGAGACGGCAGGGAGAACCTCGCGCGGCGCATGCGCAGAGACCCACCGTCAAACAAAGACATGGAGCCAGAGACCCAGAGGGACGCTCGCAGCCGAAAGAGAGCGGACACCTGCAGAGAGAGGCACAGACGCAGCTCAGCCACGGGCTCAGCCCGAGGCAGACACCAAGATGCACACGGGCCACCTCAAAGGCAGGGTCACACTTGCAGGACGCACACCCAGGCAGACTGGGCTCAGAGCAGCTCCTGGGAGCCACAGCGTGAGCTCCACTGCTCACCTGCAGTCTCTGGCCCCTGACCAAGGGCAGGGTCCCCACCTGCATGAATGTGTCTGTGTGCGTGTTGGGAGGGGCGGGTGGAAGGCTAGGCTAGGAGGAGGGTCAGTGCCACCTCCCAGGGAGGCCACATTCAGACATTCAGACAGAAGACACTTGGGTAGGAAGAGAGGAGAAGTTGGTGTGTGAGTGAGCTTTCCGTTACTGTAACAAAATACCTGAACCCATCAACTTATAAAGAAGAAAGGTTTCTTCTGACTCACAGTTTGGGAAGTTGCGGTTCAGATCTGTTAGCCCTGTTGCTTTTGAGCCTGTGGTGAGGCGTCATGGCGGTGAACGTCAAAACCGAAATTATTCAGACTCCCAGCTGTGGTTAGAAGGTCCACGTGGCCTGGTTCCTGCTGACCGTCAGCATCTGGCTGTCCCTACTCACTTGCCGAAGCCACTTGAGCTTCCCCACTGGGTCTCACCCGCCACGCTCATCCCCACCCTCCTCCCTCCAGCGGGGAGGGAAACCCCAGCCACTGCTACCCCTGCCCAACCTGCCCCTTATCAAGGCTGGTTATCAGGTTGTACGTGGTTTTGTGCGTGGTTTTCAGCGACCCCAAGATCCTAGCAGCAGTGTGGTCCCTGGGTGGGAGCCCCTCTCCCACCCCTTCCTGAAGTGCTTCCTAGGGCCGTTTGAACCCTGGCACTCATGAGCTTTCATCAGGTTTCTTTCCCGAGCCCCACGGGCTGTTCGCGGGTCATGGTGGTTGTGTCAACAGGAGAACAAGGGGTTGGGGAGTGGAGGCCAGGGGATGGGCATCGGCCTTTCCTCGGGGGTAGCCGTCCCTTGCAGACTCCCCGCCCCACACCCTCCTCCACGCGCTGGGAGATGGTTCTCCAGCCAGGCTTCTGCTGCAGGGAGCAGCATGGGCCAGGTTGGAAGTGCACCCAGAGCCCAGGGGAGGCGAGGGACACAGTCAAGGAACCCCGTCCAGCTCTCCTCCCAACAGCTCCCTTGGCAGAGGAGCCACGCAGTGGCAGGGGTCTGGGCCTGGCCCCCTGGGGACCTATTCTTCAGGGCTACTTCACACCAAGGTGTCTTGGCTGAGCTACGAGAGCAACCGGAATTCCCAACGAAGTCGGGAGACCTGCCTCCAACTCAGCCATGAGCTAGAGGCGGCCATGGACGGAGGCAGGAGCCCGACGCAGCGTCTAGGAAGTGACCGGCAGACGGAAGGACTAGGCTGGCTCTTCCTTTCCTGGGCTCAGCGAAGGGAGAGAAAGAGTCGTATCCTTTTTATTTTTTATTTTAATATTTTTTTAAATTTTTTTAGCTGTAGATGGACACAATACCTTTATTTTATTTATTTATTTTTAGGTGGCGCTGAGGGTCGAACCCAGGGCCTCACACGTGCTAGGCAAGCGCTCTGCCACTGAGCCCCAGCCCCTGCTTTGTATTTTTTCAATAGCAAAAGTAACACATGCTCCTTAGCTTCATAAAACTTGGAAGGGAGCCACCAATTTGACCCAGCTCTCCCACTCCTCGGTTTATACCCAAAGGACTTAAAATCGGCATAGCACAGTGACGCAGCCACATCCATGTTTACAGCAGCTCAATTCACAATAGCGAAACTATGGAACCAAGTTAGGTTCCATAGAACAGATGAATGGATAAAGAAATTGTGGTACATATACAAAATGGAATATTACTCAGCCTTAAAGAAGAATGAAATGATGGCATTTGCGGGTAAATGGATGAAGCTGGAGAATATCATGCTAAGTGAGATAAGCCAATCCCAAAGAACCAAAGGCCAAATGTTTTCTCTGATATGCAGATGCTAATTCACAATGGAGGGGGAATGCTAGGAAATAATAGAGTTACTTCATATTAGGTAGAAGGGAGTGAAGGGAGGGGAAGAGGTTTGGGGTAGGAAGGACTGTAGAGTAAAATAGACACTATCGCCTCATGTACACATATGACTGCATGAACCATGTGATCCTGCATTTGGCACAATCCAAAAAATAAGAAATTATGCTCCATTTAGTGTGATTTTTCAAAATGCATACATGCATTCTACAGTCCTGTATAACTGGTTAGAACAAATTCTAAAACAAATTTTTTTAAAAACCGCACAGAGGTATCTGGAGTCAAAAGGTAAAAATAGAAACATCTCTTCCAAAGCCCTAACCCCCAGACATAACCACCAATGGCCAGATTTTGCCAGCGTGAATATAAAGGCAGCCCTATGGATGTTTCCATTTCACAACTCTTTTGCAAGTTGGCTTTCTGAGTTTCAAACTGTGCACAGTTCTTCTAAGTCACAGAACATTCTAGAACGTGAAGGTGTCCACAGGTGGTTCAGCAGGCTCCTAGTTACAGGCTTGGAAGAGGACGCTGATCACCTCCCCGCCATCACGGTGCCACAGATCCTGGGCATTTCTCTTTCTGCACAGGTATTACAGGTCGTCCTGTGTGACTGTTTCAGGAAGTCGCATCCCGCGGAGTCAGGAGGTAGTGAGCTTCCCTTTGCAGGAAGGATACAAACCACTGGCCAGCAGGCTACTGGCAGGGGTTCCTCAGGCAAGTCCTGGGCAGCCCAGAATGGCCCTTTGTGTGCTCCCACTCACAGATCTTGTTCAGGGTCCGAGTCCCCGGCTAAGAGGGGCTTGGACAGCTGCCGTTGGGAAAGCCCTCGCCCTCCCTCCAGGAGGGAGCCTGCTGGGGCACAGTCCCAACATCCTTGAACCAAATAATCAGCTTAACAAGGGAACAGCCCCACCCTCCCCAGGGACGGCCCTGCGAAATCCGCACAAGCCTGATAGAATCAGTGCCACTTTCTGTCACCAGATGTTCAGGGGTGCTAATTTATGCAGGCTAGGAGGGAGGGGGCGATGAGGGAGGGAGCCAGAGGATGGGAGGGAAGCCCGGAGCCTGGACCAGCCGCCGAGGACAGCGGGAGGGCCGGCGGGGGAGGGGCGGGGGAGGGGCCACGCACCCCAGGAGGGACCCACGGGGCCACCAGGGCACCAGAGGGTCTCTGCCCGCCACCAGCTTGCGACTGCCAACATAGGAATCCCTGATTTTGATACCAGGTCCTGGAACACCGTTGAGCATTTCAAGAATCACGTTCCTGGATTCCAACTTCCACAGACGCTGAGCCCCTCGTGGGTGGCAGCTCCAAGGCCACCAGGGTCACCAAGGCTCTGCAGTAAGGTGGCCGAGGACCACATCTAGTGGCAGGCTGCTCGCTGGCTCTGTGCCTCGGCTTCCTGGGGTGTCAAGGGAAGACTGCTGAGCCCAGCATCTCCGAGAGGGGACGGCAAGGCACGAGGTGGCCCGCGCTGGCTCTGGGGTCCTGCTCCTGGTTTCAGTGACGAGTCCAAGAGCGGATCTGCCCCAGGCTGCTCTTCCAGGATTTCTGCCTGGGTCTGGGAGCACCGGGCTTGAGGGCCCGGGGCCACCGGGTGGCCAGCCCTCCGCAGCGGGTGGCTGCTGGGAAGCGCAGCAAACACGCAGAGGGCAGGAAGCTCCCGGGGCGGCGGGAAAGCAAACAGGCCGGCTTCCTCCAGCCTTTCCCAGGCCCGGGCCTGGGGAGTCCTCCTCGGGCGCCCGGCCTGTGTTTGGACAGCTTGACGAGGCGCAGGGACAGAGAAGGCGGAGGGACAGAGATCCAGGGCTGGCCAGGCCCACCGAGCCCCCCGTCCGGGCCCCCCAACAGCCCCGCTCCTCTTCAGGGCCCTTCCTGGCCGGGTGCCCCTCTTGACCCTCCTGGCATGGGGTGCCGGTCTCAGGAGGGGGCGCTGGGGCTAAGAATAAAATGGTGGCAATAATAATCAATGGGGACGATGCGTCCCAGGGCCAGGCAGGACGCTGCGCGCTGTAGCAGGCTGTGCCGCTTAATCTCCACGGCCCCCGTCATCGCCCTGATTTTACAGGTAAAGACACTGAGGCAGGATTGAGGGCTTTTACAGCCCAGGTGATCTGGCTCCCGGTAGCACACTTTCAGTAAGCGACATATTGCCTTTCAAAAGACACTGTCAGCTGGGCGCGGTGACGCATGCCTGAAATCCCAGCGGCTCGGGAGGCTGAGGCAGGAGGATTGCAAGTTGAAGGCCAGCCTCAGCAACTTAGTGAGGCCCTAAGCAACTCAGCGAGACCCTGTCTCTAAATAAAATATAAAAAAGGCTGGGGATGTGGCTCAGGGGTTAAGCAGCCCTGGGTTCAATAACAATAATAATATTGTCGACAGGAGTGTTTTGAGGATAATGAACTTGTATTATTTCCCTCAAGTCCTTTAATGGACCCTATCAGTAGGATGCCCATTTTATAGATAAGATAAACTGAGGCACAGAGAAATGGCACCAGGGACCTTAGACTATCCAGTAAGAAAAAGGAACTAAATGGAACTCAGAGCTATCTCTGTCCACTGCCGAGGCCGGTGATTCTAACTTCCATCTAAGCGTCATTAGCTTCTTCCTGTCACAGAAACAAATACCTCTGCACCCCGGGGCTTCACCGGGCACACTCCTCTGCTCTTCCAGTTCTGGAAGGCGGAGTCCGGAATCAGGTCCCCGGGCACCGGCAGGACTGGCTCCTACTAGAGGTTCTGAGAGGAGGGTCCGTTTCCACGCCCGGTTCTGCTTCTAGAAACCACCCGCGTCCTGGGCTGGGGCCCTCCTGGCGTTCAGAGTCCACCACTCGGATCTTTGCTTCTGTCTTGATACCACCTGGTCCTCCGACCCTGGCCTCCCGAGTCCCCTCGTGGTGACCTCGGGCCTAGAGACCGACCTTCAGTTACTTCACGTCGTCGAGGTCCCCCTTGCCGTATTCGCAGGTTCCAGGGGCGAGGACCTGGTGGGACTGGCGGCTGAGCCCACAGTGTCTTGCCAAGGCAGAGGTCGCGACCTCCGTTTTCAGAGGTGCCAGGCGCATCTGCCGCTGCCAACCCTGGTGAGGGAGGCCCGGGCACTTTGGTTAGACCCCAAAGACCTCGGAACTCGTTCCTGGAAGCGTCCCTTGCCCCACACGGGGACTCCTCCTTCCCCAGACCCCAGCATCTGGCCGGCATCTTGAAGCCCAGGGGTGTGGACGGTGGTCAGCTGGCCATCGGTGGCCTTCCCGCTGGGGCACCCTGGGTGTTCAGCGAGCCTGCTCCTCCCTCTGCCAGGCTCAGGGCTACCAGCTGAGAGGACTTTGTGTGAGGACGGAAATAGCTAAATGACATCATCCAGATTATACGATCCTGCACTGAGCGTGGACGGACGGGTAACGGCGAATCCCGCCATCGCGACGTACAATACAGCGCACCAGTAAAACATGCAGAAACGTTAAAAATACAATTGGAACGGAGACGTCTCACAGCTACGCTGGGGACATGGCCAGACTGCGCCGCCTGGAGGGTTGTGTGCGGAAGCCTGGTTCCCACTGTGGCTCCAGTGAGGTGGGGACCCCAAAGAGGCAGGGCCTGGTGCAAGATGGGGGCGCTGGACTTGCAAGAGGTTAACATAGTTTTCTTGGAACCCTGCTTGGTTCCCACCAGAGGAAGCTGTCATAAAAAGAGCAAGCCTGACCCCTGAGTCCCTCTGGCCTTCTGGGTGGCCAGGTGACCCGCCATTTGTGACTGCCATCTGGCTGAATAAAGGCCTCCAAACCTTGAACGTGCATCCGCTGCAACTGTAAGCAAAACAAACCTCTTTTCTCTATAAAGTACTCAGCCTCAGGCATTTTGTCATAGCCACACAAAACGGACCCATACAAATGGCTGGTTGTGGTAGCCACTGGCCATGTGTGGCCACTGGGACCCCCATTTCAAGAGTGGGTGTTAACATAGAATCATCTCCCTAGATCCCAAGCACCCCAGACCCCCACCTGAAGCGGGCCACACTGGCTCACCTGCCTCCCCCGAGCCCCCGCCACAGGTGTGTCTGGAAAGGTCTCCACCCTGCGGTGCTTTGCCCTGTGTGTAGGTGGCAGTCCTCGCCCCTAGTCCGGCCACCAGGCCTTCCACCACTGTGGCCGTATCAGCAGCACCTGCTGCAGGCCGGCTGTGCACCTCAGTCCCGCGACCACCCTGGGAGGGAGGGACCATCATCTCCATTTTGCGCATGAGCAGGAAGAAGATTCGGCAAGAGTAGGGGAGCCCCTGGTCCATCCAGGAGGACGGGGCAGGACTGGGTTATGAACCCAAGCTTCCCTGAGCACTGCTACAGAGAACATTCTAGAACAAAGGAGCCCAGCACCGTGGGAAGGCACGGGAGCAAATCAGGGTTGCCTGGCACAGCAGGAGCTCCGGATGCCCCCGGCCACCACCGGGACCTGCTCCCAGCCCGGGGCTGCTGCCCACCGAGAGCGAGTCTGGCCGGCTTGGCAGAGGCAGGTGGCCCCTCAGGGTGCCAGGGGCGGGTTCGCCCAGGGCCGGGGAACAAAGGGCTCTCACGGGGCGTAATCCAGGCTGCGGGAGGAGCGGGCAGGTGCCCGGGAAGCGGGTGGACAGGAGGGAGAGTGGGGCGCGCAGCTGGCACGGGCGGTTCCGACGCTGGCCGCCCGTGAAGGCCCCGTTTGTGCACCGGCCGGCGGGGGGCCAGGCTTCTGGGGGCGAGATCCTGGGGCCCGATAGCAGGCCGGGCCTCTGGCTGGGGGCCGGGCCCCTCGGAGGACTGTCGGTCATTGTTCGCTGCGCCTCGTGGGAAGGAAAGCGGGACACTGGCGGTCAGCTGATACCTGTGCGATCTGGCCACCGGGACTCGGCTGCACCGCCCCCGGCTCTGGTTACAGGGCTGATGGGCAGGGGGGCCGCTGGCTGGGGACGGCCGGGGCGGGATCCTGAGCCAGCCGACGTCCCCCTGGCAGGCCACAGTGGCCCCGTAGAGTGACCTGGGCTGGGCGAGGTGTGAAGAGCGCGTGCCACCCCACCCCGGGCCTTCCCACCTCCGCCATGAGGCCACGCGTGGAGGGGACAGCGGGGGACATCCAGCTGCGCGGGAAGCAGAGAAGGCACTGAGGACCCCTGAGCCCCGCTCCGTGGGACCAGCCAGCTCTCTCATCCCTGCATCTGTCAGCGTCCCCACCGTGTCAGCTGCGGTGCCGTGACATCTCACTCCCCACCCTGCCCCCCAGCACGTGGGGACCGAAGCTCTAACAAATGACGGCGGACTGAGCCCCCGTTGAGCACTGAGGGCTTATGCAATGTTTGCTACATGTCAGTACTTGCTGTGGACGTGTTTAGTCCTCACAGCAACCCCCATGATAGCAGTTACAGTAACTACCATAATTGAGGCACAGAGAGGCCAAGCAATCTGCCCAAGGTCACACAGCTCTGAGAGGGCAGAAACGGGATCCAGAAGCGCTGGGATTGGAGCCTGGACCAACCGACTCCAGAATTCATGTTTTTAACCCCTTCTTTACCCTGCCTCTCCACAGCACCGTTAATAACAGCCTTTTACTAAGCACCAGCCATGCTGCCAAGCACATTCTTTAACCTGTGTAACACCTGTAGGTGATCACGGCCTCTCCCGTGTCACCAACTCACGGACAACTCTGGGAAGCAAAGTGCCTGGTAATTCCAGAAGGACAGGCCAGAGACAGCACCGCCAAATGGGTGACGGAAGAGGAACTAGTTACAGAGACACGCACGGGGCACGGGGTTCAGGGGGATCAACACGAGGTTCTGAGAGACCCCGGGGCTGGTGGCAGAAGAGTCAGGCAGTGGCTCAGAGACACGGCCACCTGCAGCCTGCAGAAAAGAACCAGGGAGCCGAGGACGGTGGGGCACACCTGTCATCCCAGCAGCTCAGGAGGCTGAGGCAGGAGGATCACAAGGTGGAGGCCAGCCTCAGCAACTCATCGAGACCCTGTCTCTAAATAAAATATAAAAAGGGCTGTGGGAGGGGCCCAGGTTTGGTTTTAATCTTGGTCACCCACCTAGCAGCTGAAAAGAGTCAAAAGTGGTCCAAAGATAGGAGATGGAAAGTTCCAGAATGAAACATTCCAGCTGGCCACGCTTGCTCTCTGCGCTGGGTGGCATGGTGAGATCTCCACGGGCCCCGTCCATCCGGCTGGGGGCCCACGCCGTCCTGTCCCCTGCCTGCCAGCCACCGAGGAGCCATCTGGGTCAGCAGAGTGACTGTGCTCCGGTGGCCCTTGGCACGGGCCTCGGGCTAAGTTGAGTGTGGACGTTGCCCGTCTCACAACTGCTGTTACCGCCGGGACGGGGGCCAGTCCGCCGCGTCATTAGCAATCACTGCTCATCTCTTCTGACGCCTGATTCGCAGACTAAACTTTACCGACGCCAAGTGCCAACGGGAAAAGCCACGGTGACCCTCAGGATCGAGGCCATTCACGGTTTTAGGCACCACTGGGGCTCTTGGGGCATGTCTAGGGACGTGGGGGCCACCGCACGCCTTGTCCGTAGGCTCCTGCTTCACCTCATTTAGTCTGTCACCCAACCAAGCAGGGAGTTTCAGGCACAGGGACAAAGATGGGGAGAATGGACCCCAGTGAAGGGCCAGGCGACTCCTGGGACTCCAGGCAAACCAGCCAGAAAGGTGTGGCCGGGCCCGGGAGGCGGGGCAGGAAACCAAGGCCACTTCCCTGGGAGCCAGAGCCAGTCTCCAGGCCTCTGCCGGGCAGCAGAGGGACTCAGGCGACCAGGGGTCAGTGGGGATGGTGAACAACACTGGAAAGGCCCCGTTTACAGAGGTGGGAGTTCAGGGCACCCACGGGGGACAGAGTGGCCACAGTAGCCAGCTGTCACCCCGCTAGGCCCAAAGGGACAGGGGAGGAAGGGGTCCCAGGACCAGGAAGGAGCCGGCGTCACGGGAGGGGCCTTGAGTCAGGAGCCGAGATGTCCGCAGAGCTCCTGGGGACCCGGATGCGGGAGGCAGAGGCAGGTACCTGAGGGCCCCAGAGGGCAGGGAGCCCGGATGTGAGGTCCACAGGGTTGTGGGCAGGCAGAGGTCAGCCAAGGAGGACAGCCAGCCCAGGCACAGCAAAGCAAGGCCTAGGAAGCCATTTAGACCCAGCCTGGGTGGCGGCTCCACACCAGGCTGGGCTGTGGTCCTGCTGCATCAGGGCCTTGTGGCTTCAGAGACTTTGGAGCAACTGTGCCCAAAGACGAGGGTGTCACACGCACACACACACCCCGCCAGAAGCAGCAGGTGCAACCTGGATGTTAGCTCCAACCCAGGGACGTGAGTAAGCAGGAGTCCCAGGGTCACGGGCTCGGCCACAGCTGACACCTGGAGGCCCGGACAGCCCCTGGCCATCGCTCCCAACCCAACTGCTTGCCCGGCAGCAGCGGCACCAACCAGACCCCCACGCAGCTTTGAAACCACCGCGTCCGTCTGCTCTATCCCCAAGGGGGACTAGGGCGCCTGCTGCCACCCACAGCCACCTACAGCCACGTGCCCACGGCTTCCCTGAGCCTCTGTCTCCTCATCTGTCAAACAGGAATACCAACAGGGGTTTCTGCCCCCGTGAAACTGTTACCACACCCTGTCGTTGGGGCTGCCATTGCCCCTGCCACCCAGCATGCATCCCCAATGTGAGTCGAGTGTCATTAGCCATAGAAATAAAACGTGAGCCACAGAGGTGATTTAAAATGTTCTTTAAAAAAAATAAAAAGACAGGTGCAATTAATTATTTTTTTTAAACTCGATATAGCCCAGATATTACTTCCAAAGGCGGCACTGGCCACATTTCAAGTGCTCAGCTGCCATTTTCGTGGCTGGTGGTGACTGCTTGTGATGGCCACATGCAAATATGAAGGAAGGATGGCCGGGTGCCGTGGTGCACACCTGTCATCCCGGCAGTTCAGGAGGCTGAGGCAGGAGGATCACAAGGTGGAGGCCAGCCTCAGCCACTTAGCGAGACCCTGTCTCTAAATAAAATATAAAAAGGGCTGGGGAGGTGGCTCAGGAGTTAAGTACCCCTGGGTTCAATCACCTGTAACCCCCCCCAAAAAAATGAATGAATGAAAGAGAGTTTGCTCCAAGCTGGGGTTGTGGAGAGACTTCCTGGGGGAGGAAGCGTTGGCCATGGCTACCCAAGGGCAGGATGGACTGGAGCATGTCGGGATCGGAAGAAGCGGCCCAGGCAAGTGATGAGCAAGAAACCCTGCGTGAGTCAGGAGGAGAAGGCTCGGGACCCCAGAGGTGAGCCCCACACCGCCTGCAGAGGGGGCGAGGCAGTGGGAGGGAGGAACCAAGGGTTAAGGGGGCAGGGAGGGGACAGGGAGGGCGGGGACGCAGAGAAAAGCCCCGAGGAACCCTGAAGGGCTTGAAAAGGTCCAGCTGCATCCTCGGCTGCTTAAGATGCTAGGCCTGCCGTCGCCATGGCGACGGGAGAAAAATCACAGAGCAATTTGTAATCAGCAGCGGTTGCTGCCGCTCCCTGGGAACAATGTTCCGGGCTGGAGCCCGCAGCTCCGAGCCGGGCCCGCTGGTCCAGAGTCGAGCCCCCCCAGCACTTGAGGCCCCCCGCAAACCCTGCACATGTGGCCGCTCACCCCGGCGTGCCCAGCCCCCTCCTCACTGGTGCGCCCGCCCAGCCCCCGGGACCAGCTCGCCCTCTCGCCAAGCTGGGGCCCATCTGTGCTCCGGCCACAGCCCCACCTCCTGCTGCCCTAGGGCAGCCCTGGGAGACAGCCTCCCCCAGCTCCATTTACCAGAGGACACCTGCAGCCTCCTTCCAGGGCTGCCTGGATTCTCTCAACCACCCCCAGGGACAAGCGCCCGCAAACCTCTGTGAGTGGCGTAAAGCACAAAATTCAACTCCCTCCTCTACAGGCATAGACCTTGATTAATGAGACCTGAGCTGACAATGGTCTAGCTAGGGGGCTTCCCTCTCTCCTCTCCACTGCCTTGCCCATCCATAGGCATCTCCAACACAAGGAGGGACTCCTGATCCGACTAGTGGCCTGGCCACAGCCTCAACGTGGGAAGCCACAGAGCAAGCCTCTTGAAGGACCGGAGCAGATTTAGGTGCTCAGGGCTGGAGTCCTACAGCACGAGCAGGTGACAGAAGGACCCCATGGCTCAGGCTGCTAAGGGGGTCCCCAAGACCCTCTGGGCCAGAGACAGAGGGCTCAGCTCCCAGAAGTGGCTCATCATGTGACCTTAGACAGGCTCCCGTCCTCCTCTGGCCTCAGTGCCCAGTTCTAGAAGATGGAGCTGCGGAGCCAGCCTGGGCGGGTGGAGGGAGGCTTGGCTGAGGGGAAGGTGGGCAGGGGAGGGAGGCCACACCCCAGCTGCGCCGGGGCCACAGCCAGGCCCTCCGCCGGCCAGCCCAGCCCCGTTACCTCGGAGGCCGCCTCTCGTGGCTCCATAATTCAACCTGTGGTCCATTACGGCCGCTCCCGACTCCGGCCCTGGAAGTTGGCCAGTCACAAATGGAAAGGAGCCGGGGCTTGGCAGAGAAGGCCGGCCTGCGGTTCTCAGGACAGGAGCCTCCTCTGATCAATGGAGTCTGGGAAGGGAGGACAGAGGAAGGAGGAAGGAGCCATGAGCCCGTGCCTGCACCCCTCAACCCTGCCCTTCCCGGCTGGCAGGCTCTGACCTCCCTGTCCTGAAGCGAGGACCTTAGACTTGCCCCTGGGGAGACCAGCCCGAGAGGGCAAGTGACTTCCCCGAGGTGGCTCTGCAGATAGAGCCAGCCTGACCTGAAGGGGGCTCTGGCTCCTGAATTTCCACCAGAGCCTCAGAGGAAACGGGGGGGCAGGGGTGACTTCCCTGGTCAAACCTCTATAAGAGGCAGGTGACATCCCGCTCCGCCAGCCAGTCCCTTCCTGTGCGTCTTGGGGTGGGTGAGCTTTTGGAGAATGTGTTCAGTGTGGGAAGATTTATTTACAGGGAAACGTCCTTTGGGATCCGTCCCTGTCTTCACTGCTTCCTGCCAGCGTCCCAGCGCCCAGCCCCGGGGACAGTGTGAAGGAGCTGCCTCCCGGCCACCCTCTCGCAGAGAGGTCCAGCCAGGGCGCCACCAGCCTGCTCTCCAGGGCTCACTTGGCTCCTGTCCCTCGCCCTGCGAAGGAGGATCCCCTGGGGAAACCGATCCCCGGAGGCGGCGGGACCTGTGCAGGGCTGGGCGCAAGTGCATCCGCCGGACCCCCTTTAGAGCTACGCTGCCCAGCGAGACAGCCACCAGCCACGCGTGGCTGCAGAGCTCTCGAAATGTGGCCGGTCCACGCCGGGATGTCACCTGAGGGTCACACACACCACACGCCAAGGGCGCACAGAGGGCGCAAGGTCTCGTCCGCAGACTTTCCAACAGAACCCCAAGTTGGCACCCTCCCGGGTCACAGAAATCGCACTCTGACGCCCCGTCTCTCCGCCACCAAGGTCCCCGCCACGCCCAGGGCGCAGGTGCTGGGTCCCCAGGTCCGCGCGGCCTGGTCCAGCAGCCCCGCCCCACGCTTGACTGTGCCCTTGTGACTTGACCCGGAAATGACCAGCGCTCCCTCCCGGGGCCACCCTGAGAGCTGGTGAAGGGTGACTACTGTCCTTGCGCTCCATGGACCCTAACCAGCCTGGGCCCAGAGACGGAAGCGCTTGCCCTGGACACACACAGCAGGGTGGTGGGACCAGCAGGCCTGCCCGGCACTCCCCACACCCGGGCGGGCGGGAGGGAGGTGGCCCGCTCGGGCACAATGGAGTCAGTGACCAGACCGAGGCTGGGAGGCCCCGGGCGGCTCGGCCTGTGTGTTTAGCATACCAGGCGGAGGCCCCCGTCCCTTCCCGGAGTGGGTTCCAGGACAGACCATAATGTCCTGATTGTCGTCCGATACCATGATGGAGGGCCCTGTCACATTTTTGTCCCCGTTACTGGGGTCCCCATTCACGGCCACTGTCACCACGCTCAGAGCGAGCCAGGCCGGGCAGCCTCCTTTGCATTAAAATGGGATGAGAAGCAGACCTTCTCCGCGGAGCAACTGGGCAGAAAACAGGATTAGGCCAGGGGAAGGGCTGCCGGCCCCCCAGGGCCTCACCACCGCCGGCCAGTGTCCTCGCCCCTGCACTGGGCCTCCCAGAGGAGCCCCTTCCCGGGCCTCAGTTTCCCCAGCTCCGGGAGAGGGGAGGGGAAGCAGGCTCCCACCAAAACCGGTGCCCGCGGGCCTCGCTCTGTAGCTCAGGAACGCCAGGCCCGGTTCCAGTAGAGACTCAGTGCAAAATAGGACAGGGCTGCCCCAGAGGGACATGGGGACAGAGAAGTGCCTGGCCTCCGGGTGTCCCCTCAGCTCCCTGATGCTCTTACAAAACACTTGGGACGGCCAACGTACACAGAGAAAAATGACTCAGGTGGCTCCGTTGCTTTTAGGCCTCTGGCAGGGGGACAAGACATCAGGAGCTGATCAGGTGGCGAGGCCAAACCAGAAAGAAAAGACAGGACCGGGGTCCCACTGTCCATTTGACAGCACACCCTGGCTAGGTTCCATCTCTGAAAGGACCCACCGCCTCCCCAAAACCCCATGCTGGGGACCGGTCTTTGGGAGACCTTCAACATCCACGCTCTAGAAGTTTCCCAGCCAAACCCTGAGGAGGTGGAACCACAGGAAGCAAGCACAGGGCAAAGGCCATTAAGATTCAGTGTCCCTAGCTGGGCACGGTGGCACATGTCTGTCATCTCAGAGGCTCAGGAGGCTGAGGCAGGAGGATCGCAAGTTGGAGGCCAGCCTCAGCAACTCAGTGAGACCCTGTCTCTAAATAAAATATAAAAGGCGTTGGGGAGGTGGCTCAGTGGTGAAGCACCCCTGGGTTCCATCCCTGGGACCAAAAAAAAAAAAAAAAGAAAATTCAGTGTCCCACAGTCAAAAGATGCAGAGATAGCAGCACGTCACGAGAGCCCAAAGTAGGGGAGTGGCCCTCGACAGGACTGGACACGTCACCACTAGAGGATCACGCGTGCTGAGGTCTATGGATCCACACAGGGTGCCTTGCAGGAAGAGAACTCAGAAGACCACATGGTCACAAACAGGGCTAAGTAACTCCCGCGGAACCCGGGCAGCCCTGAGGTGAGAGGGGCGCTGGGAAGTCTGAAAGGGCCAGCTCCGGAAACGGAGAGGCGCACGCAGGCGTGTTTAGCGGGGTCCATGTATAGGAACCACACTCTGCATGTAGATGCACAGAAAGTACCTGTGGCATGGGCTAGGGGTGTGGCTCAGTTGGTAGAGCACTTGCCTCCTAAGCACAAGGCCCTGGGTTCAATCCCCAGCACCGCAAAATAAAAAAAAAAGGAAAGAAAAAGAAAATATCTGCAGCACATGGAACCATGAACACTCTAGGACATCCCAGAAGCCGAGGAGGGAACTTTTTACACTGTTTCCTCTATGCTTCTTCACCACTATGTGGAAGGTTCCAGCTTAAGATGGTTCAACTTGATTTTTGGTTTTTTTTCTGGTACCAGGGATTGAACTCACGGGCCCTCGACCACTGAGCCCCATCCCCAGCCCTGTTCTGTATTTTATTCAGAGACCGGGTCTCGCTGAGTAGCTTAGGGTCTGGCTACATTGCTGAGGCTGGCCTTGAACTTGCGATCCTCCTGCCTCAGCCTCCCCCGCCGCTGGTGTGCACCACGGCATCCGGTTTCGACTTGACCTTTTGACTTTGCCATCAGGCAAAGACCTTATGTGTTCAGTAGAAACTGTAATTGAGGGTTTTTTCTTTTTCTTTTTCTTTTTCTTGCTTGCTGGGAATGGAACCCAGCCTCACGCATGCCTGGCAAATGCTCCACCATGGAGCCACACCCCCAGGTCAAAGGAGACTTCGCCTGGACCTCCAGTCTGTCCTCAGTTTTCTAACAACGGTGCTCACAGGCTAATAGCTAGTGTGGATCGTGGGCCTACTGTGTGTCGGCGCGTCCTGAGCCTCTCGTCCTCAGAACTCATGACCCACGTTTCCAAGGCAGGGGACACTTTTCATCACGGACTTCGAAGGCGGGGCCGTGGGTGCTCTTCAGGAAGTTGCTATGGGCCGGGGCTGGGCGAGAACCTGGGTGCCCTTCCTGTGCCAGAGACTACTCTTCACCAGGACACCCGTGCCTCCTGCGGCTGCATCCTGCACAGGGGGCATTTTACACATGTACACAGTCTCTCCTGGGCATGTGTGCGTGCAGAGGCATAGATAGATCCCTTCCTGAGCCAGGCATGGTGGCGCATGTCTGTCATCCCAGCTACTTGGGAGGCTGAGGCAGGAGGATCGCAAATTCGAGGCCAGCCTCAGCCATAAGTTGAGATTCTGTCTCAAAACATAAAAAGGGCTGGGGATGTGGCTCAGGGGTCGGGTGCCCCTTAGTTCAATCCCCAGTAGTCATTAAAAAACAAAAACAACTCAGTCATGCACCTGTCTCTGGGCTCCCCACCCTGCCCTAAGCCAATCCAGGGAGGCGGCCTTCCTTCCCATCCCTGGGCCCTCCAAGTTCGGTCTGGGCTTGACCTGAGTTCTTCTTGCTGCAACCCAGCCTGGGACCCCTGAGGAGGTCTCACCTCACTGGAGGGGCTGGGGGTGGCCAGGACGTGTGGCAGCCTGCGTCCCTGCCAAAGACCATGCCAAGGGGAGCTGTCCTCTTCGCCCTGCCCTGGCCTGGGCCCGGAGACACTTCCAGAAGGCCATGCAGGCCACAGATTAGACGGCATTTATAGCAGCTGTTAGCACGTTCGCCTGGATGGCCCTGTAATTCGTATGCAGTTGCAGATCGTTACCAGAATGACAGTTAAACACGGGCTCCCTGTCATTCGGCGTTTTGATGAATTGGGCCCCCGTATTAATGGCAAGTGGTCACTTCTGTCTGTCCCCGACTCCAGTGCACCTCCGCAGCAGCCAGCCAGTCAGGGGCCGCCCCGGCTCTCCCCGGGATCTCAGCCGGTGTCAGCCAGGGGCTGGGCCCTGTGCAGGGTTTGTGGCTCAGAGTGGCCCAAATGTCCACAGAGGGCGGGGGCTGCTCCGGACACACCCAGCCCCTGGACCACGGCACACGCCTCAAGGGTGAAGGGAAGGGGACTGGGGACCTTGCAAAGGAAGGAGGTCCAGGAAATGGCAGTTAGGAACCAGGGAGCCACCGGTCAGCTCCTTGAGGACACGGCCCCCAACAGCCCGCTTCTGCAAGTGACCTCAGCGGCGGCCAGAACTGGGGCTTCCTCTCTCCTCGGCGGAGCGGGGTTCGGAGCCTGGTGGCAGCTGCTTTCCTGAAGGGGACCGCGTCCTTGTGGCCCTGGGTACAGCAGACGCCTGTGGAGTACAAAGAGGAGCCCCAGAGACCCCAGGGCGCCAGCCAAGTCCCCTGCCGGCAGCCATCTCTTCACATCAGCGTGGACACGCCAGTTGGGAGGAAAAGGCCCTTCCTGGCCTCTGGGCCTCTGGGTTCAGCGGTGCAAGGGGGGCGCTGCAGGTTTGTACTTCCGGGTCAACAGAGCGATTTTGGGGTCTCCTGGCGGAGGCGCGTCTTACCAGCACGAAGTGGCAGCTGGGAAGCAAAGAAGTCACGGGAGACCCAGGCCTAAGGATCCTTCCTGGCTGTGGGAGGGACGGCGGCACCATCAGGGGTCACCGGGTCGGGGCCTGGCCACCTCGTGGAGGACACTTGCTCAGCCCCACACACTGGACAAGAGAGCTCCTCGGCTGACAAGGCTGGCGGCTTCGGGGAGATGGGGACCTGCAGAGACCAGGGGGCCCAGGAACCAAGTCCACTTCACGTGCCGGGAAGCGAACTTCCCCGCTTCCTGCCGTGCTGCGTAGAACGTTCCCGACTCCACGGAGGAGCGTTCTGCGGGACCAGGGGTCATGGTCTGGGAAGCAGCAGGGCCCATCGGCGGGCAGGAACGCAGACCCAGTCAGGAGCCCACCGTGACTGGGCCCGGGAGGCCCGCCTGCCCCCAGGGGTCCGGCTGGTGTCCCCGCCAGGGCAGAGGGGGGCTCACGCTCCTGGAAAGACCCTAAGCAGGGCACCAGGCCGCCATCGGGTGTGGGCACAGAAGGTTCTGGCTCTCCGCCCGCTTCCACCTGCGGCTTCTGCACCAGGTAGGTCTCCGGCTGGCCTCTGAGTCCCCGGCGTCCAACGCAGGACCTGGCACAAAGCGGGGGCCCAGGAAGGGCCTCACCTCCGACCCGGCGACAGGTGCAGACAGGTGGGGCTGGCACCTGAGCCCAGCCCTTGACGCTCTGCGTCCAGCCCCGCGGTACCCACACCCACCTGGACACTCCTCCTGCAGCAAGAGAGCCACACACCGGCCGTGTCCCCTGTGCCCAGGCTGCTCCCCCCCTGGCGACCCAGCTCCCCGACAGGGGTCTCCACCACGGAGGGCGACGGGCTGCAGCCGTGGCGGACATTTCCTGCGCCAGCTCTGAGCTGCCCTCTGCCCTTGCGGGGACACCAGCCAGCCACCCGTAAACCAGCCGCGGGCCTTTCCCGACTCTGCCCGCGGGGGCCTCAAGGAGCTCTGCGGCCCGGGACCCGCCACAGTGGAGTATTGACACCAGGGAAATGGGCAGCGGCCACAAACCGGAACTGGACGTTCTCAGAGAGTCCCTGCGGAAACACCAGGGCGAACCTGCAGGCAGCCGGTCAGCACTGCCCAGACACAGCCACGGGGCTCTCAGTCCCTCGGTCACCTGTCCCCTGCCCGGGCACAGAAGCCACAGCCCCACACGGCCACCAACACGCTGACCCAGCGCTCACCACGGCTGCCAGCCCCATGGTCCTCTGCAGCGCCCACCTCCGGCCGACCTGATGCCCTGAGTGGCTTTGTGGTGACCCCAGAAAAGCTGGCGTGCTAAGCGACAGCAGCGTCAGGAGCCACGTGGTTGTTAGACTGGGGACTGGGAACCTGACTAGTGGATTGATCCAGTGGGTGGACAGGTCATCTGCTTGGACTCGGAGGTGCTAACTGGAGGCAGTTGGGCCTGGCAGCAGGAAGGCGGTCACTGGGTGTGGCCCTTGTCCCTGGTTCCTCTCTCTTTCTCTGCATCCCAGCAGCCATGAGCTGG
The DNA here is from genome assembly GCF_902686445.1 of Sciurus carolinensis. NCBI lineage: Eukaryota > Metazoa > Chordata > Mammalia > Rodentia > Sciuridae > Sciurus > Sciurus carolinensis. The sequence continues at coordinate 5,930,629 of NC_062231.1, forward strand.
GTGGCTTTTCTGGGCTGGGCCCTTCTGCCATGATGCTCGGCCTCCCGCAGGCCCAGAGCCGTGGACTTGGCCGACCATGGACTGAACCTCTGAAAGTGGGAGCCCCAGATCAACGTTTCTTCCTCTAAGTGGTCGGGTATTTTGGTCCCAGAGATGGACGGCTGACTGACAGGCTCACAGTTGGCCTCCGCAGGTTCAGGCCCAGAGGACCAGCGCCCACTGAGCGAGTCGCCTCCTCGTCCCCGTGAGCAAGACACCCGAGGAGAACAGGAGAGGAGGAAAGGCCCAGTCGGGGCTCCTGGTTTCAGGGGTTCGGTCCGCAGTCGGCTGAGCCCATTGCTCTGGCGTGAGGTGATGGAGCGTCATGGTGGAGGGGAGAGGCCAGGGACAGGAGGTTCAAGGGCACACCCTCCTGCCTTCAGTCACCACCCGGAAGTCCATTCAGCTATGAATGGATTAATCCCGCAAAATGGATTAATCCACTGATGAGGTCAGAGCCATAACTGTGACCTAAAGCCCCGCCTCTGACCCTTGCTGCGCTGGGTGTGGGGGTCATGCTTTCAAAACCTGAGGTTTTTTTTTTTTTTTTTTATTGTATACAAATGGGATACATGTTGTTTCTCTATTTGTACATGGAGTCAAGGCATACCATTTGTGTAATCCTACGTTTACATAGGGCAATGATGCTTGATTCATTATTTTTTCCCTTCCCCCCACCCCTCACACCCCTCTTTTCCCTCTATACAGTCCTTCTTTCCTCCATTCCTACCACTCTCCTTATCACTAACCCTAAACCTAACCCTAACCCTAACGCTAACCCCTCCCACCCCCCATTATATGTCCTCATCCGCTTATCAGCGAGATCATTCATCCTTTAGTTTTTTGAGATTGGCTTATCTCACTTAGCATGATATTCTCCAGTTTCATCCATTTGCCTGCAAATGCCATAATTTTATCATTCTTTATGGCTGAGTAATATTCCATTGTATATATATACCACATTTTCTTTATCCATTCATCAATTGAAGGACATCTAGGTTGGTTCCACAATCTGGCTATTGTGAACTGAGCAGCTATGAACATTGATGTGGCTGTATCTCTGTAATATGCTGATTTTAGGTCCTTTGGGTATAGGCCAAGGAGTGGGATAGCTGGGTCAAATGGTGGGTCCATTCCAAGTTTTCTAAGGAGTCTCCACACTGCTTTCCAGAGTGGCTGCACTAATTTGCAGCCCCACCACCAATGTATGAGTGTACCTTTCTCCCCACATCCTCGCCAACACCTGTTGTTGCTTGTATTCTTGATAATCGCCATTCTGATTGGGGTGAGATGGAATCTTAGGGTAGTTTTGATTTGCATTTCTCTTATTACTAGAGATGGTGAACATTTCTCCATATGTTTGTTGATTGCTTGTATATCTTCTTCTGTGAAGCGTCTGTTCATTTCCTCAGCCCTTTTAAAACCTTAGCTTTTCAAGGGACCTTCCAGACCCTGGCCATCCTGTCCCTGCAGCCTGGACACCCACACTCAGCCACCCGTGTGGCCACACCGTCAGCCCAGCCAGAGACTGACCCACACCTGCCCGGGGACACTCAGGCGCACACGTGGACGCGCGCCCTGACCCACACTCAGACGCACCTTCCTGCTCAGCTGTGCCTCCGCCCAGACCCAGCCGCTCGCCCCAGCCTGCCTGGCCGCGGCCTGTCACACAGGCTCTGTCCCCCAGGCCAGCGCAGGGTCTCCGTGGCCCCCAGCAGGGCCCCCACCTTCCGGGGTGTTGCTGGCCTGGTGAGGGACTGGCTGGACATCCTCCCACGAGAACCAGGCAAACCCCAGTGCCAGGCGCGCTCACAGGGTGACAGTGGGGGAGGTGACCCCGTGCCTCAGTGGCCCCCGGCTGCCCAGCTCCCAGGCCTTCCTGGTGGTTCCCTCCATGTACCGGGCACCACATACAAGATGGAAGCAAAGGCAACCCCCGAGGTGTGGGATCACGTGTGGGCACCAAAGTCCTCCCAGCTTGGTGACCGCCCCTCGCCCGGCCTCCTGGGCGCTGGGGGTGATGATTCCAGAGCTGGCCACCCGCTAGCCCTGGGGGCCGGGCCTGCCCACGCCCCTCCCCACCTTGTCTGCCGCCTCCCGGGTCCCAGCTCCCCAGGAAGGAAGGGCCACCCACCCCGCCAGCCACCAGCAGGGCCTCGTGGCCCCACGTCCAGAGTCGCTGACCAAGCTGGGCCTGCAGGGCAGACAGGACGGGGGTCACGGGGGTGGCGGCCAGGCTGGGCTGGGCTGGGCTGTGAGGAGCGGCTGGAGACCATCGCGTCCCTGCGGGGCGGCCCCTGGGCACTCGGGGCTGCGGCACCAGGTCCCCAGGGAGTCAGGGCCCAGACTGGGCAGGGCGGCTCCCAGGGCGAGATGCAGCTTGGCCCCGGGAAAACCCCATCAGGCCCGGAGGCGCCCAGCCACCTGCCACCGGGGGCGCTGTGGTCCTGCCCCCTGGCCGCCTGGACGGGTGGTTCCGCTCCGAGCAGACCTGGGGCAGAGAGCGGCAGGCCCACAGAGGTGACCAGGACCCCGGCAGGCCCACAGAGGTGACCAGGACCCCGGCAGGCCCACAGAGGTGACCAGGACCCCGGCAGGCCCACAGAGGTGACCAGGACCCCGGCAGGCCCACAGAGGTGACCAGGACCCTGGCAGGCCCACAGAGGTGACCAGGACCCTGGCAAGGCCCACAGAGGTGACCAGGACCCCGGCAGGCCCACAGAGGTGACCAGGACCCCGGCAGGCCCACAGAGGTGACCAGGACCCCGGCAGGCCCACAGAGGTGACCAGGACCCTGGCAAGGCCCACAGAGGTGACCAGGACCCTGGCAAGGCCCACAGAGGTGACCAGGACCCTGGCAAGGCCCACAGAGGTGACCAGGACCCCGGCAGGCCCACAGAGGTGACCAGGACCCTGGCAAGGCCCACAGAGGTGACCAGGACCCCGGCAGGCCCACAGAGGTGACCAGGACCCTGGCAAGGCCCACAGAGGTGACCAGGACCCCGGCAGGCCCACAGAGGTGACCAGGACCCTGGCAAGGCCCACAGAGGTGACCAGGACCCTGGCAAGGCCCACAGAGGTGACCAGGACCCTGGCAAGGCCCACAGAGGTGACCAGGACCCCGGCAGGCCCACAGAGGTGACCAGGACCCTGGCAAGGCCCACAGAGGTGACCAGGACCCTGGCACGCCCACAGAGGTGACCAGGACCCTGGCAAGGCCCACAGAGGTGACCAGGACCCTGGCAAGGCCCACAGAGGTGACCAGGACCCTGGCAAGGCCCACAGAGGTGACCAGGACCCTGGCAGGCCCACAGAAGTCACCCCCAACCCCGCTTCCCCTCGGGCACCTGCTCGCCCTCCCGCCTGGCAGACAGGCCTGCTCCTCGGGGGTCCGTGGTCCCTGGACCTGCTCAGCAGAGGCCACTCCCTGCCTCCCTCGCCATTTCCCTCGCTTCACTGAGACAGAGATCACACAGGCCTGCCCTGTCCACCTGGCTGTCCCCAAGCCTCCCTGGGTCCTGTTCCCAGCCCTAAAGACACAGGCCCTTCTGCACAAGCCGGACCAGCTGCTCCCTGGGGCGCTTTAAAGATGGCGCCCTCCCTCCAGGGGACAGTGCACCTCCTCTGTTGTCCGGCTCAGACGTGAGTCAGCAGAGGCTGCAGGTCCTCAGCCTCCCCCAACCGCCGGAGCTCACGGGTGGCCTCCGAGAGACCCATTGGAAACTCTGGGCGGAGAATAAGATCCTCCTGGGACAGACAGGGAAATGGAGGCTCCGTCAGCAAGTCACGCAAGGAGCCAAAGGGCAGCGTTCACACCCCCATCCAAGGGCTGCGGACTGGCATCACGAGAGGATCCTCCCACCTGTCACCTGCCCAGGAAAAGACGCAGATCCAAATGCCAAGTCCAGGCCCACAGCTTCCTGGGTGGAGAGCCAGCATGGGCAGCTGGGGGCTCTCCTAGGTGTGCAGGGGCCGCAGCAGGGAGCACAGCAGGCCAGACCCCAAAGTCCTGCCCTGGCGGAGTTGGCCTTGTCCAGGGAGGACGCATAGAGAGCCGATAAACCTGGGCACAGGCCCCCGACTTGGAAATCAAACAGACCAGGGTGGCGGAAGCAGCCACTGTAGAAGTTTCTCGTCGTCCTCTGGACACAGATGCAAAAGGAAACGCAGGAAATTAATAATGGCAGTGGGTCGTCTACCCTGGTGGATCCTGGCGACACGGAGTCCGCATAGAACACGGAATTATTTTACCTCCGTGTTCCTTCTGCATCTCTGACGCAGGTGCGCGTCTATGCTTGGAGCGTGTCTGGATTCTGCCTAGCTGCCTTTCCAGGGTTCCGGAGCCACGGGTGGCTGCTGGCTCCTGGCTGCTGTGTTGGGCTGGGAGGCTTGAGGGTGACAAGGGAAGAGAGGGGCGTCTCATAAGGGATCAGGGAAGGCCTCTTGGAGGAGGTGATTTCTGAGCCGGGCCTGGAGGTGAGAGAGAGAGAGTCAAGCAGCTAAACAGGGAAGGAGTTATCCCAGGCACTAGGGACAGCAAGTGCAAAGGCCCTGAGGCAGGCATGAATCCGCAGCAGAAACAGAGTGAACGAGTGGTAAGAGACAAGTCAGCCCCCGGCTCAGCCAGGCCTGTGGCTACTGTAAGGACCTTTCCTCTGAGAAGGTGGGAGCCATGTAGGGTGTTAGGCAGACGGCAGGACCCAGGCTGGCTAGGGTTCTAAAGAGAACAGGCTGCAGGGTGTGAATCCCTCCGATGTTGGCCTCCATTTCCACATTCCTCAACTTGCTGCAGGTGATAAGTGACTCTCAGCAGGTTGCCCTCCAGTCTCTGATTGGGCAGCCTCCACTTCCTCTGCCGTGTTGGGCGGGTGCCTGGGGGCCCTTCTGACCCCATCAGGAAGTCCCCGCTTCTCCCTGCCCCATCCCGGGCCCTGACCCTGGAGCACAGGCCCCTGGGCAAGGCCTCCTGTCTGCTGCCTCCACACAGACTCTCACTAAGTCATTCAACAAACATGCGCACAGCCCAGGCCACGGGGAGACAGGAACGGACAGGCAGGGGGCAGGCCTTCCAGGCTGTGGGAGCCCCCAGAACCCCGGGTCTCTCTGACCGGAAGCCATTAAAGCCCTTGCTCTCTGCTAGGGCTTGGCCTATGGTGAACCTCCTAAAAAGAAGGCTTTAGGCTAGATGCAAGGAGGACTTCCTGATTTCCTGGAGAGGAATAAATCCTGAAATTGGAAAGGAGAAGGCGAACTTCTCATTGCCTGAGGAAATTCAAATGAGGGCTGAAAACTCCGCATTACTTAAAAAAATATATTCATAAGACAAGAAAAGACAGAAAAACCCTGGGACCAGACCCCCTCCGGGACCCCCCTGGGGAGGGGACAGGATTGTGACGCTGTCCTCTGCCTGCCTCTGGTCCCGACTTTCTGCCACACACACACACACACACACACACACACACACAGACACGCTCCGGGGCACAGAGAGAAAAAGTGGGATGTGAGAATCCCGTTTTAAAACTCTGTGCACCTTAGAACCTTCTGGAACGATCGCACCTGGCAGGAAGAACAAGGCGCTCGCCAGCCTGGGATGGAATGGGCTGCTGTGCACCCTGACCAGGCGGAAGTGGCATTGGAGCTGAGCTGGGGACAGGAGCTGGGCCCCCCAAGAGGCCCCTGGGCAGGAATGTGTGGCCCAGGAGCAGCGGGGGGAGTGGGGGCGGAGGGGGTGTGAGCCTGGCTCCCCAGGGCCCTGCGTTGCCCTGCGGGGCACATGGGAGCCACCGAGGGTACCTGAGCAGGGGAGGCCCCAACTCAGGAGGACAGATGGGGCCCCTTCTGGATGCCGCAACTCTCCTCCGTGGTTCAGAAATCCTCTGCCTTCTCTGAAAGGCGCCACGTTCAGGGGTTAAAAGGCTGGAGCCAGACAGCCTGGTTTCAAATCGCTGGCTGAAACGCTCAGACTGTGTTGTGACCTCACCTCCGAGAACAGTCATAGGATACCAATCCCACCAGGCACGGTGGCGCACGCCTGTCATCCCAGCGGCTCCGGAGGCTGGGATGGGAGGATCGCAAAGTGGAGGCCAGCCTCAGCTCAAATAAAATATAAAAAGGGCTGGGGATGTGGCTAAGTTAAGCACCCCTGAGTTCAAACCCTGGTATCAAGAAAAATAAAAGATAACCAAGCCCAAGAGCAGGAGTTAAAACACACAGCCTTTAGCACGGGATCTGGCATACAGTAAGTGCTTAATAAATGCTGACCACTGCTGTCCTTGTACCAGCACCATTCCCACGTGTGACTCGTCCCCCTTCCTTCGCGAGTTCCTCAAGGGCACATGCTGGCTCAGACCCGGGCCACAGTTATGCGCTGGACAAAGGAGGAAAGGTAGCCTGCTGCCTCCCTTCGGGACTTGGAGCCCCAGCCCCATCTCCTCTCTACCCAGGGCCCTTGCTCAGGGCCGCCCACGGCTGCTGCGAACAGTCCCTGGGAGACCCCTGAAGGCAGGGTCACCACTGCGCGCTCTCCTGTCCTTGGCGAACCTCAGGGTGGGCCACGTCACAGAAGAGGAAACCGAGTCTCAGAAAGGTCAGGGCCCTGTGCCACACAAGCCCACCACCCTCCTCCTCTGGCACCTGCTGGGTACCTGGAATCCACCCTCCCAGCCCACAGGGACCCAGGCGGAGAGGCTGGGGGTGGAGAGAGAAGGGCCTGGTTTCCCAGGACACCCCAGGTCAGGAGGGAGAGAGGGAGACTGGGGGGGGACACGCTGGCCTTTCATCTGGAGGCTGGCCCTGCCTCCTTCCCCACCCCTCAGTGGGGGGTCCCTGGATGGTTCACCTGGAGCCATAAATGAGCTGGTTCGGAGGCCACCTGTTGCCTGGCAGGTACGCCAGGGCCCGAGAGGGGCGGGGTCCCCAAGAAGGAAGCCTCCCCCACCTCGAGCTCAGCCGTGCCAAACCTCTGAAGGCCTTTAAAATCTCCCAGACCCTCCCGCTGCCAAACCTGCCGGCCTCCCCCTCCTCCAGCCCAGCTGGGCCTGGAAGCCCGGAAGCCCTGCTGAGGGTGGACCTCTCTGAGCCTCGGTTTCTTCTTCGAGACACCGGGCAACCTCAGAGCACGATTCCATTCCCTCCGAGAGGCAGGCCCTGGGGCTGCCATCTTGCCTGCCCCGGCCTGGCCCGTGGGTGACTTGCCAAGGCTGGAGAGAGCTGGCATCCCCGCCGCCCACGGCTCTCAGCTGTTTCTGCGGCTCCGGGCAGGAGTGAGGAGGCTGGCTGGGTGGTCCGAGGGGAGGCAGCTGGAAACCAGGGCCAGACAACAGACTGAGGCTGTGCAGACTCCCTCCGTTCTGCCCAGGACGGCGAGGAGGCTGGGGGCTCGCGTTTACTGAGCACCTGCTACGTGCCTGACGCGTACTCCTGACCCAGCCTCGCTTTGCTGAGATAGTGAGGCTGAGGGAGGCCAGGCCCAGCCAGGGGCCAGGGGCCCCAACCCAGTTCTGAAAGCCCCCATCCCAGCCGCGACGGGGTCCTGCTGGGGAGGACACACCCTCCTCTCCCTGTCCCAGGGCACCTGGGTTTCTGAAGTGGGCTTTTCTAGAAAAGCAGGTGTGGCGTGGAAGAGGCCGAGCAGAGAGAGCGAGGCCTCCAGCTAATCATCCTCGCGATAAGGGACGAGCGTGTGTATTTTCTTTTCTTTCTTTCTTTCTTTTTTTTTCATTTTCTTTTTTTATCTTCAAAGTGATTTGCGGGAACCCAGGCTAATTAATTTTCCCCAGAGCAAGGGGAGCCTCCACCTGTCTCCCCTACAAACCCGCCCCCAGCCCCAGGGCAGGAGATGGCGGAGGGGATCCTCAGCTGGCAGAGGCCTGGGGAGAAGGGAGGCTGGGCGGGCCCAGGAGGCAGCCTGAGAAGCAGGAGAGCAGCAGAGATTAAGCAGCAGGAGGGCTGGGCCCAGGCAGGCCGCCACCTGCCCTCTGAGGCGCAGGCTGCCTATGGAGGCAGGGAGAGCCGCCTCCATCGCTGCTCCGAACGTCCAGCACCACCTCCGGCTGGGCCCTGCGTGGAGGAGAGGGCCTCCCGGCCTCAGGGCCCCTGCCCTCCGTCTGCCGGCTGAGAACAGGCGTCCATTCACTCAAAACCTCTGAGATCTCCCATCCGTGCCTGAGGAGCAGGTCCCACAGGCAGAAATGAAACGCGTCCCTGGCTTTGAGAGGGGCCAGGGCTGCCGCAGGAGAGACCCTCTGTCAACGGGAACAAGGGGCAGGAAGCACAAAAGAGACCTGAGGGCACAGGCTTGGGGGCTTCCAGCAGTTTCTCAGAAGAGGCAAGATGGGGTCTCAAGTTGGGTTTTGAGGGGTGAGTAGGAGTTTGCCAGTAAGATGTGCGTGAAGAGTGCATTGAGACGTTGAAGGGCAAGTGTGGAAGCACGGAGTCAGGTCGGGCCTGGGGTGTCCAGGGAAGCAAAAAGTTCCAGATGACCACAGGGGAGGAAGCCCACCAAGGAGACATGTGGTCAGCAATGGTGGGACCCTGGACTCTCAGGGGCTCGAGCAGGGCTACCCAGACTCGACCTGACCCCTCCCTGGTGCCCACAGGTGACAGCATGACTAGGCTATGGGACAGAGAAGGCACCCCTGGGCATCCAAGTGGCCAGCCCAGGGGACCCTCCTTCCACCTGCCCCAGGGAAATCTTCACTGAGTACACAAACCTGTTTGTCCCCAGCTGATGAGGAAGTTTTATCTAAAACATCTGTGCTGACTGAACAAGAGGTTTCGAGGTAAGGTCCCTGGGCTCCTTCAGACAGGCTCAGTGATATCATTGGGGACTTCTTCCAAATCCCCACTTGGCCACTCTTTGCATGCCCCAATAGCTCTCCTCATGGTCACAAAACGGCTGCCGTAACTCCCCAAACAACATCCTTTCATACAAAAAGTGTGGAAAACAAAGAGCACTTTCTTTCTGTGTGTCCCCATTCTAGGACAATCGCTTCCTGGCGTCCCTGGCCATCTTTTCTTGAAATCCAACTGGCCAAATTGGAGTCACATCCCTGAACCAATCTCTGGCAGAGGACAGTGGGACTAAGACGAGGCAGGCTAAGTCAGAACTCATCCTCACGCAGGTTAGGAGGGCAGGCTTTGGATTTGATGTCCAACTTCAACTCGAGCAGAGCCGCCGACTTACGCCCGTGACATCCATTGAGGTAGAACCTCTCCACACCTCAGCTTTCTTCTCTATAGACTGGAAAGCATCACAACACTGGGCTCATTGGGTTGTGGGGAAGAATAAAGAGTTCGCTGTGTTTTAAAAACCAGAGCTGAGCAACAAACGCAAGCTGGTTTTATCTCAGTCATCCAACCTCCCAATAAATGTTCTCAGCCTCAGCCCTGTGCTGGGGCTATGGAGTCAGGGGAGAGTCCCTCTCTCTCTGTCTCTCTCCATCTCTCTGAGGCATCCACACGTGCATATTTGCTGTTGGAGGCTGGGCAGTCATGTAGGCATGGCCCCTGTGGGCTGAGGCTCTGAAGCCACCTTTGCCTGCCACTCACCAGCTGGTGACTGCACGGAGCTCCCATCTTGTGAGGTGCGGTTTCCTCATCTTGCAAACAGGGATTGTGGTAAGAATGTGGGGAGGGGTGGCAGGGATGAAATAAGCCTTATTATAAGTCCAATCTCAGCAGAGCGCTGTGCCCAGAGGCAGGGCCTGGGACGTGGCATTCTAGAACGTGCGGTGGGCGGCTCGCCCTTTCTTGAAGCTGTGATGCCAGGAGACCTCCCTTCCTGGTCCCAGACTCTAATCCCTGATTCGGGCTGTTCTGGGTCTCCGCTGGATGCATAGGTTATGTCTCCTTATCTAGTCAACCAAGCCTGTGGGCTGGGGCCCCTGAAATCTCTGGACCAAAGGAAAGAGTTCTTCAATGGCTCTGAGGAGTGTGCTCCTGCCTGAGTGCAAAGACAAAAAGGATCCCCCATTGCATGGTGCCATGACACTTCCTGTCCGGCTCCATTTACTGCTCCCCCACAACTCTGGCTGGGAGAAACTCAGGGCCCCTCTGGTCTTGTCCAGGCCTCTGGGTCTCCACCTCCAGCCGTGGAGAAGAGAACTATCTGCACCAACTGAACAAAATCCACCATCAGTAAGAGAACTAGTAGAGATGAGGGTTTCAATAGCCTGGACGGGGCCACTGCAAGGCTCGCTGTGACTAAACTTCAGCGCGATACCATCAGCAAACGACATTTTCCTCAAATAGACGTGAGCCCGCCTCTTTCCTGTCTTCCTACCTTCAAATGTAGAGAACTAGGGTAATTTTAATCCTTGATTCATAGGACTGCAAAGAACCTATCAATAAATTACTAAACACAATGCAAAAGCCTAGAAACGTTACTGACCATAAGATCAATATACAGGTTGTATTTTATACAATTGTATTTATATACCAACAAAAATCATTTCAAAACACCACCTTCTTTTTTCTTTTTCTTTTTTCTTTTTTTTTTTTTTTTTGGCGGGGCTGGGGATTGAACCCAGGGCCTCAAAACACCACCTTTTAGAAGCATTTGTATATCAGGAGAAAAAAATGCGATACAAGCTAACTAGGAATAAATCTAAGAGAAGATATGCAGGGGGGTTGGGGATATAGCTCAGTCGGTAGAGTGCTTGCCTTGCAAGCACAAGGCCCTGGGTTCGATCCCCAGCAACGCAAAAAAAAAAAAAAAAAAAAAAAAAAAAAAAAAAAGACATGCAAAACTCATACACAGAAAATCAAAAGTTTAGTGGAAGATATTAAGGAGAACCTAATGGAGAGAGAATTATGGGTAGGAATATCAAAGATGTCAAAGTCAACCCCAAATTATCTGCATATTTAACACAATTCTAATCAAAACACCACCATTTTTTGGGGGGGAAGCTTAATTCTAAATTTTATTTGGTGCACACATACACATAAAAACCAACTAGAGCTAATAAACAAATTAAGCAGAGTTGCAAAATCAAGATCAAAATACACAAATTAGTTTTGTTTTTAAACAGTAGCAATGAGCAATCCAAAGATGCAATTTAAAATCATTCGCCTTTGCAATAGCATGAGAAAGAAGAAAATACTGGACACAAAGGCACAGGCCTATAATTCCAGCTGCTGGGGAGGCTTAGGCAGGAGAATCACAAGGTCAAGTTCAGCTGGGCAACTTAGCAAAACCCTGTCCCAAAATAATAATAATAATAATAATAATAATAATAATAATAATAGGGGTGGTGATGTAGCTCAGAGGCAGAGTATCCCTGGGTTCATGCCTCAGTATAGAAAAAAAAATTAGGAATAAATTGACCAAATCAAGAGTAAGATTTGTACATAAAAACTATAAAACCTTCCTTAAAAAATTGACAAAGACTTGAATAAATCAAATCAAAACACATCCCATGTCCATATATCAAGACCTAATACTGTTAAAGTGGTAATAATCACCAACCTGATCTATAGATTCAATGCAATCCCAATAAAAATTCTAACTGCTTTTTTTGGGCATAAATTGAAAAAGCGATCCTAAAATTCATGTGGAAACGCAAGGGACCCAGAGTAGCCAAACCAATCTTGTCAAAGAACAAAGCTGGAAAACTCCTTTGTGATTTCAAAACTTCCTCCAAAGATACAGTGATTGATACAGTGTGGTTTTGTCATAAGAACAGATATGTAGATAAAGGGAAAGAATTGAGAGTCTAGAAATAAACTCTCTTATGATTTATGATCTATTATGATTTATGATCAATTGATTTTTTAAAACATTTTTTTTTGGTTGCAGATGGACACAATACCTTTATATATATTTTTTTAATGTGGTGCTGAGAATTGAACCCAGTGCCTCACACATGCTAGGCAAGTGCTCTACCACTGAGCCACAGCCCAGACCTTTTTTATATTTTATTTAGAGACAGGGTCTCACTGAGTTGCTTAGGGCCTCACTAAGTTGCTGAGGCTGGCCTCTACCTTTCTGTCCTCCTGCCTCAGCCTCCTATAGCCACTGCACTGGGCTTGATTTATTTTTTTTTTCATTTTATTTGTTCTAATCAGTTGCACAATTGGTTTTTAATAAGGATTCCCAGACAATTCAGTGAAGAAAGACTTCGTAGCAAATCGTCCTAGGGCAAATGATACCACAGTGCAAAAGAACGCATCTGAACCCTGACTTCACACCACACATAAAAAGTAACACAGAATGGGCCAAAGCCTTAAATTTAAAAGCTGAAACTACAAAACTGTGTTGTGGTTTGGGTCTGGAATGTCCCCAGAGGCTCCTGTCTTGAAGTCCCCAGTGCAGTAGTACTTAGAGGCGGAGCTTCTGAGAGGCGGCTGGACGGGGAGGGCTCTACCTTGTCAGAAGCTTAATCCAGGGATGGATCCAAGGCTGAGTGGGTTATTGGAGGTGGGGAAACTGTAGGAGGTGGGACCTAGTTAAAAGGAATGGCTCCTTGGGGGCGTGTCCTGGGGGATTATAGCTCCTTTTTTTTTTTTTTTTTTTTTTAAGTACCAGGGATGGAACCCAGGGGTGCTTAACCCCTGAACCACCTCCCCAGCCCTTTTTTATATTTTATTTAGAGACAGAATCTCGCTGAGTTGCTTAGGGCCTGGCTAAGTGACTGAGGCTGGCCTCCAACTTGCAATCCTCCTGCCTCAGCCTCCCGAGCCGCTCGGATTCCACGCATGCGCCACCACGCCTGGCGGGGATTCGATCTTGCCTTCATACCTTTCTCTCTCTGATGCCTGGTTTGTTTGAGGTGGGCAGCTTTGCTGCCTATAATCCCACCCACCATGATCTTGTGCCCCTCCACAGGCCCATAACCATGGGGCTAATGATGAGGCACTGAAACCTCTGAAACCAGGAGCCAAAAGAAATTTTTCCTCCTCTCCGTTGATTTTCTCAGATATTTTGTCACAGCAATGAAGACATGACCAACATCAAGTTCAACTGGAAGAACAGGATCCTAATACAATCAGTTATATTCCTCGTAGGTATAATATGTCAAAATGCATGCTTCTGTGTATGTAAAAAGAATTAAAAATAAAAAAAAATATTTTTAAAAAAGAAAAAGGACTAACACAAACTCTTATAAGAAAATAAGTCTTTGTGATCTTAGGTTAGGCAACGATTTCTTACATGTGACACTTTATGCACAAATTACCCAAGGAGTAACATGGATAAATCAGAATGTATCAAAATTTCAAACTTATCCCTCAAAGATCACCTTCAAGAAAGTGAAAAGAACAGACAAACGTATTTGTAAATCCTATATCTGATAAAGGTCTAGTGTTAGGATAAAGAACTCTCATGATTCAATAATAAAATGGCAAATAACCTCATTTAAATGTGCAAACAATGTGAAGAGACATTTCCTGTTCCATTTAGAGACATTTCTCCAAAAAGATGCATAAATAGTCAATCAATACATGGAAAAGATGCTTGTCATTGGCCATGAGGGAGATGCCAATCAAAACCACAGTGAGATACCATTTCACACCCAGTAGGATGATTATGAGCAAGAAGACACATCATGGCCAACGTTGGCAAGAACGGGGAAATTAGAGCCCTCCTACACTATGGTGCAGCCGCTGTGGAAGGCTGTCTGGCTGTTCTTCAAAAGTTCAACACTAGAGTCTCTCTATGAACCGGCCGTTCACCTGAAGACACACAAAAGTTCATGACAGCACTCCTCTCAAGAGCCAAAAGGTGGAAACAAGTCAATGTCCGTCAACTGATTCACAGGCCAAAACCGTGGCCCATTGCACAATGGAACATTCTCTGTGCAATGGAATATTATGCAGTCATGAAAATGAATGAAGCAATGAAGGATGATCCGTGCTACGAGACGTGAACCTTGAAAACACTGACCTAAATAAATGCCCCCCACAAAGGCCACATGTTGTAGGGTTCCGTTTATAGGAAATGCTCAGGACGGGCAAGTCTCCAGAAAGTGAAGATAGATCAGTGGTTGCTAGGAACCAATGTTGAGAGTACCGGTTTCTCTTAGGTGGGCTATACGGCCTGCACGCCGGTTTCTCTTAGGGATGAAAAAGTTGTGGTTTGGTCAATGCTTACACAATCCTGCAAACCTAGGAAAAACACCCAGACCGTACCCCTTAAAATGGTGAATGCTATGGAATGTAAAATAGATCTCAGTTTTTTTACAAAACAACAACAACAACAAAAAGGGTAAACCACCCGTGTGTGTGTGCGTGCATGCACACTCGCACACAGGGAAGTCCAGGAGAGCTGGGACGTGCCTGTAGGAGAGGAGTCCTGCTTGTCTTATCAGTTATCAAGCTGTGTTATCAAACCCTAGGCACTAAGATAGGGATCCCTGAGCCTTTGTTAAACCTGGCGTTGCTGTTTGTCTGCTACTGTGCATATTTTCATTTCATGATGGGCCTCCGTGAACATACCATGGATGACATTCCACAGATGTTTGAGTGCGTCTCATCCCTTGACCCACATGGCCATAAATCATCCTGTCAGTGGGACAGCGATATTAAGGCCCATCCCCCAGATCCTTAGTGGGCTGAGCGCACAGGGAACGGGAGGAAGTAGAGACAGGAGCTAGCAAAGACCACAGCTGTTTCTCAAAGTGTGAGAGGAGCCCACCCTCAGGAGGGCTGGGAAAAGCAGAAGATTCCTGGGCCCCCATGCTGAAGGTCCTGTCAGAAGGCAGTGCAGATCCCAGGTCCTGACATCTTAGGCTCACGGGCTGATTCTTCTGCAAGGTGCTACCAAAGATAGTTACGAAATGAAGAACTGGACAGGAAGTCCACCCTGGACATTCCAGAGTTGGAACCCCTCTGAAGATCAGAAGAGTATTGTCCCAGGCACCAGGGGGCACACCTGCAATTCCAGCTACTCAAGAGGCTGAGGCAGGAGGATCGCAAGTTGGAGGCCAGCCTCGACAATTTAGGAAGACCCTGTCTCAAAATGAAAAAACTTCAAAAAGTGTGGGGATGTAGCTCAGTGGTAGAGCCCTTGCCTAGCAAGGTCCTGGGTTCTCTCCCTAAACACACACACACACACACACACACACACACACACACACACACACACAGTGTAGCTTGCCTGGAATTCTTTCAAGTGCAGAGAATTGGGATGTAAATTTCTCAAGGAGGTTGAGGATCTAAAGAATTCAAAAAGTTCTGGAAAAGACCAATCTGATATGGGCAACCATTAGCCAAGGTCCATTTGGCTAGAAAGATAGGACTCAGAATCACAGACCGATTGCTAGAACATAATGTTCTTGCCTTTCTGAAAGTTCCATGAAAAGTAAATTCCATTTTTTGACTTTTTTAAAATATATTTTTAATTGTCAGTGGACCTTATTTATTTATTTATTTACATGCGGTGCTGAGAATCGAACCCAGTGCCTCACACGTGCTAGGCGAGTGCTCTACCACTGAGCCCCAATCCCAACCTCCTTCTAGTATTTTTTTGAACTAGTGCATTATAATTATATATAAAAGCCGGATTCACTGTGGTACATCTGTCCACGGACGTAGCATAATTTGGTCGATCCGGTGACCCAGCACTTCCTGAGGCCCCCCTCCCCCTCCCTCTTGATCCCTTTCCTCTGCTCTGTTGGTGTTCCTTCTATTGTCATGGGATCAATTTTTTAAAATTCTCTCCTCCCCCCCAGCGTTCACATGAGAGAAGACACTCAGCCCTCGACTCTGAGCCTGGCTCATTTCACTTAGCGTGATGATCTGGGCTCCATTCAGCTACCAGCCAATGACATGATTCCATTCTTCTTTATGGCTGAATAAAACTCCTCTGTGTACGTTTGCTACATTTTCTTTCTCTCCTCGTCTGCTGATAGACACCTAGACTGGTTCCGTGACTTAGCTATTGTGATGTGCACTGCTATAAACACAGCTTTGCATGTGTCGCCGTGGGATGCTGATCTTGGTTCTTTGGAATAAATACCAAGGCGTGGGATAGCTCGGTCATACGGTGGTTCCATTCATAGTCTTTTGAGGAAGCTCCATACTGCACGGTACATTCACATGGGGGTCCTGATTTGCAGTCCCACCGTCAGTGTGTAACTGTACTTTGCCCCCATGTCCTCCCTGGCAATTACTGGCAATTGTATTCTTGATAGTCACCCATCTAACTGGACATGAAATCTCAGTATAGTTTTGATTTGCTTTTCCTGATTGCTGAGGCTATTAGACTTTTTTTTTTTCATATATTTGTGTTTCTTCCTTTGAGAAGCGTCTGTTGAGTTCTTCTACCCATTTGTTGATTGACTTGTTTGGTTTTGGGTGCTGAGTTCTTTCTGAGTTCTTTATGTATTGTGGATACTAATCCCCTGTCTGGGGCACAGAAGGTAAAGCCCCTTTCTGTGGGCTGTCTCTTCATGCTCCTGATTTCTTGGCTGGGCAGGAGCTCTCTAATCTGATGCCCTCCCACTTACTGATTCTGGGTTTTATTTCTTGAGCTTCAGGAATCTTTTTAAGGAAGTCAAGGCCTGCAACCGGGAAGGTGGCATCTTGATCCTGTGTTTTATTTTAGCAGTCGCCATGTTTCTGGTCCAATTCCTAGGTCTCTGTTCCACTTTGAGTTGATTAATGCGCAGGGAGAGGGATAAGGATCTAGTTCCATTATTCTACACATGAATGTCCAATTTCCCAGCACCCTTTGTTAAAAAGGCTTTCTTTTCTGCAACATATGTTTTGGGCAGCTTCGTCAAGGATGGGATGGCTATATGCACATGGGGTCCCTGCCTCTTCTATCTTATTCCACTGGCTTCCATGTCTGTTTTTATGCCAATATTGTGCTGGTTTTACTACCATAGTTTTGTGGTATAATTTGTGATTGGGAATTGTGATACCATTAGCGTGTTGTTCTTCTCACCCAAGATTCTTTGGTCCTTCTGGGTCTTTTCTTATTCCATATGAATTTAGGACTATGTTCAGGATTACTTTTTCTAGTTCTATGAAGAATATCATTGATATTTTGATGGGGATTGTAAAAGAATCTGTAGGTTGCTTTTAGTAATATGGACATTTTGACAATACGAATTCTTCCTATCCAAAAACACAGGAGGGCTTTCCATCTTCCAGGGTCTTCCTCAACTCACTGTAGAGGTCTTCAACCTCCCTGATTAGATTTATTCCCAGGAGTTTTCTTAAAGCTATTTTGTGAATGGAATCGTTTTCCTAATTTCATTCTCAGAAGGTTCATTATTGGTATATAGGAAAGCTGTTGATTTTTGGTGTTGAGCTATTATATTCTGTGACTTTTTTTTCTGAATTTGTTTATCAACTCCAAAAGTCATCTGCTGGCCTTCTTTTGGGGCTTCAAAGTACAGGATCACATCCTAGCAAAGGGAGATATGTTGACTTCTTCTTTTCCTATTTGTACCCCCTTCATTTCCTTGTCGTGGCTAATTGCTCTGACAAGTTTCAAGCACAATATTGAATAGGAGGCATGAGAGTGGACATCCTTCTCTTGTGCCTGATTCTAAAAGAAATGCCTTCAGTTTTTCTCCATCCAGTATGATGCTGCCTTTTGGTTTCGGGTATACAGCCTTCGTGACTTTGGGGTCAGTTCCTTCTGTCCCTACTTTCTTCAATGTTGGGTTCGATTCATCAGAGGTTTTTCTGCATCTATTGAGATGACCCTGTGATTTCTGTCCTTCACCCTATTTATGTGATGAATTACATTTATTCGTTCGTGTAGGTTGAACCAACCTTGCATGCCTGGATAAAACCAACTTGATAATGGTGCGCAATCTTCTTAATGTGTTTCTGCATGTGGATTGCTAGTATTTTATTGAGGATTTTTGCATCTATGTTCATCAGGGATACTGGTCTGTGGTTCTTTTTCCTTGATGTATCTTTGTCTGGCTTTGGTAACAGGGTGATACTGGCCTCACAGAATTAATTTGGGAGTGTCCCCTCCCTTTCTATTTCATGGAATAATCTGGGAAGTATTGGCATTAGTTTTTCTTTAAAGATCTGGTAGAAGTCAACTGAAAAATTCATCTGATCCTCAGCTTTTCTTTGTTGGAAGTCTTTTTATTACTGCTTTAATATTGTTACTTGATGTGTAGTTTTTTCTATATCCTCTTGGTTCAATTTGGGAAGGTCATATGTGTGCAGAAATTTGTCACTATCTTCTTGCTTTTCCAACTTATTGGAATATAAGTTTTCAAAACAGGCCTAAGGATCCTCTGGATTTCAGAAATGTCTGTGGTGGTATCTCCTTTCTCATTTCTAATTTTCTTGTCTTGGCCTCTCTCTCTCTCTCTCTCTCTCTCTCTCTCTCTCTCTCTCGTTAGTTTGGATAAGGGTTTATCAACCTTGTTTATCTTTTCAAAGAACCAATTCTTTGTTACATTGATCCTTTGCAATGTTTTCTATTCTCTATTTCTTTGATTTCAGTTCTCAGTTTAATTATTTCCTATCTTCTATTGGTTTTACAATTCATTTGTTACTCCTTTTCTAGGGCCTTGAGATGGAACATTAGGTTGCTTATTTGGGATCTTTCTTTTTTAAAAAAATGTAGGTATTTAAAGTCACAAACTTTCCTATTTGAAATTGCAAATAAACTAATTAGAACAAAATTTCAAGAACTAAGTATTCTTTTGCAATATGGCTATAATCATATCTGCTATGAAAGCACAAGAAGCTTTTCTGAATAAACTATCAGTATCCTTATGAATGCAATGACTATTTTGTAGAAAATCACTTTTAAAATCATACAGAAAAAGCCTAAACTACACTTGAGGATGCTTATAATGGTCTCATGCTTCTGAGTCCCAGGTTCTGGTTTTCTCTGATGTGTTCTTACTCCATGATTGACTACTCCAGAGCAATACGGGATCTCCAGGATGCCCTTCCACCTAATTAGGATTATTTATAACATGCTAATGAGGGAGAAGAGAATACACCAAAGGCAAACTCCTTTTCTGAGACTCTAAGTGGTTAAAAAATACCTAAGAGCTAGGCTCAGTGGCACATGCCTGTCATCCCAGTGGCTTGGGAGGCTGAGGCAGGAGGATCACAAATTCAAGGCCAGCCTCAGCAATGGTGAGGCCCTAAGCAACTCAGCGACACCCTGTCTGGGAGTTGGCTCAGTGGTCGAGTGCCCCTGAGTTCAACCCTGATACCAAAAAAAAAAAAAGTCCATTCTAAGTTTGCTGAAAAATGCAAAGCGTGTTTGCGTTGACGCCTAGTATCTGTTTGAATATACTGAATTATTTTGCAACCTGTGGTTTTGTTTATGTAGTTGTTTCTTATCGAAAAGACAGCCCCCGTGGTCACACTGCTCTGACAGCTCCCCGGAGCCTGGAACCCTTTCAGAATCGCGTGAAGACAGGAGGGCTTTGATTTTGCTTGCAGACCCCTTGGTATATATGTATCGAGCGACGTGTGTGTTTTTGTGTTGTTGCTTGGTTTTGCCCAGATCTGGAAGAGCAGGGCTTTCTATTCTTTGACATCCAAGCTCTTCCCCCCCCCCCCCCCAGAATTCCTGGAAGAGATATTTTACATGTACTGCAACCACCACTAGGAAAAATGGATAATAATGAGGGCAATGGTAATCGTCCTAATACTGGGGTCTTACTGACCAGCCAGGTCTCTCCTGGGAGAATCAGACCTTTTTATTTATTTATTTATTTTAGGAAAACATGCGTTCTCACTATTCCCATTTTACAGATGAGGAAACCGAGGCCACACTGCTGATAAAAGTCAAATCTCAGCCCTGTCAGATCCTGACCCCTCACAGAGAGAGCTTGTGAATGTCTTAAAACTTCAAGGGGCTTGGGGTTCAGCTCAGTGGTAGAGCCCAAGCTTAGTATGATGGAGGCCCAGGGTTCAACCCCCAGCACGTCCCCCCAAAATCATTAAGCATGCAGCATGAATCGCATGGCGGAGGCGTGCGTGGATCGGCTGTGCGGTGGAGCCCCCGGGATCCCTGCTACAGGCCAAAATCTCTGAGCCCCAACTCCCGCGATTCCTGTGGGACCAGGCTGGGGTGGGAACTCGGTTTCCCCTGGTCTGCTGGCACCTCTCTAGCTGATCCTTGTGTATCCTGGTCACAGGTTAGTGGAAGGAGAAACCATCCCTGCAGATGCAGGAATTGTGGGCAGCAATTTGGACAGAGGACGAATAGGATGGGACCCTGATGAGGTACAGCCCAGGACAAGGAATGCTCGGGTCTGCAGCTCCGCCTCCTGGAGGCCGGGCCTCCTCCTTCCTGCGCGCCAAGCACCTTCACCTCCAGCGCTGCGCTTCTGGTTAGGGTTAGGATTTGCGCTGTCCCCCAAAAGCCCAAGGCGAGGAGGTTCAGAGTGAAACGATTCCCTTCTGAGACTTGTAACCTGACCAGTGATTGGTCCACTGATAGGGGTTACCGGGGTGGTGACCATAGATAGGCAGGTGTGGCTGGAGGAGGTGCATCGCTGGGGGCGTGGCTTAGGGTTTTGTCCCCTGAGAGGGGGTCTCTCTCTGCTTCCTGGTGGCCACGTTCTGAGCTGCTCTGCTCTACTGGCCCTTCTGTCATGACGCTCTGCTCCCCTCCAGCCATTGAGTCAGCCGGCCATGGACTGAGACCTCTGAAACCACAGGCCAAAATAAACTTCTCCTCCTCTACTGTTCTTGTCAGGTCTTCTGGTCACAGTGACGAGAAGCCACTTAAAGCACCTGCCGACCCAGCCACCGTGCGCCGCTGCCCCACCCTGCGGTGTATGGGGCGGCCCAGGACTTGGTGCACGCGCTTTGGTCTCCAGCTGACCACAGAGGGGACCAGCGTCGCGAGCACCCCAGCTCCTGCAGGGAACAGGGCGTGAGGAAGGAGCCCGGCCACCTGAACGCCCAGTACCTGGCTGCTGAGCCTGGCCACTCCTCAGCTTTGCTTTGCAGGCAGGAACATTTTCCCAACAGGGCCAACTAACACGGAGCCAGTCTCCATCCTGGGTGCTTCATGGGGAGGGTCTCACGTCATCCTCCCGCAGCACCAGGCTGTCCCTGAGACCAAAGGGACAGCAAATCAACCTTGGCCACCTACCCACCCATCGCTTTAGGGTGTTTTTGTTTTTGTTTTTTTTCTGGTATTAGGCACTGAACTCAGGGGCACCAGACCCCTGAGTCACCTCCCCAGCCCTTTTTATATTTTATTTAGAGACAGGGTCTCACTGAGTTGCTTTGGGCCTGGCTAAGCTGCTGAGGCTGGCCTCCAACTTGCCATCCTCCTGCCTCAGCCTCCAGAGTCCCTGGGATGACAGGCTACAACTAGTTTTTGTTTTGTTTTGTTTTTGTTTTTGGGTACCAGGGATTGAACCCAGGGTGCTTCACTCCTGAGCCACATCCCCAGCCCTTTTTATATTTTATTTAGAGACAGGGTCTCGCTAAGTTGCTCAGGACCTCGCTAAGTTGCTGAGCCTGGCCTCTAACTTGCCATCCTCCTGCCTCAGCAGGTCCGGTTTTTAGGTTTTTAGTTAGTTAATTTGTTTGGCAGTGATCTAGTGGAACAGGGCTTTCTTTTCTTTGCTATCCAATTTTTTCCCCTCTGAATTCCTGGAAGCAACTACCTGCATTTAGTGGACTTTAAAAATCCCCAGTTTGGGGCTCCGGCTTGCTTGGCATGCACAAGGCCTGGGGTTCTGTCCCAGCACTGCCATAACACAAAAGCAAACAAACACCCCACCCATTCTGGAGGTACAGATGACACCTCAGAGGTGGAAGTTATTACAGGAAAATGGCACACAGCTTCATGACGCATATACACTCCATCCATCGTCCCCTAACCTCCGATCCCCCCCACACCTGAGTCCATAAATATCCCCTCACCCTGTCCTTGGGGAGCAGAATTTGAGAGCTGCTCTCTTGTGTCCCCGCTTCCACATGATAGATAAGCTCTCTTCTGCAAAGCACATCATTCCAGTGACGGGCCGTGCCCGTGTGGCATGCAGAGAGGGCCTGGTTCAGTAACATTACCATCCTTGCTCTACAGATGAGAAAGCTATGGCTCAGAGAGGTTGAGCAGCTTGCCCAAAGACACACAGCTCATAAGCAAAGAAGGCCACCAGGCAATGTGGTCCCAGAGCCTGTGCTCTTGCACGCCAGAGCCTGCAAGTCCCTCGCTTCCTCGCTCACTGTTCGCTCCTCCACGGCATTCAGGGCTCACAGGTGCAGAAGCCGTATGAGATCTGCTGCAGAAAGGAAGAGCGTCCCATTATATTTCTAAACATATATTTACATTGATAAAAAGTAGGTGTAATATGAACGTGATTCACAAGTGAGTAAGTTACAGAAAGTGGAGATCTGTATCAATTATTTTTTTTCTGATGAGCAGGTGCTATGTTTTGTGTTGCTGTAACCGAATACTTGAAACTGGGTCATTTATAAAGAAAAGAAGTTTGTCGAGCTCACAGTTCTGGAGGATGGAAGAGCAGGATTGGGAGGACCTTGTGCTGTGTCACAACATGGTGGGATGGTGGAAGAGCCTGTGAATGCGTCCAAAGAGACAGAACAGAAGGGGCAAGCTCGCTCTCTAACAATCCACCAGTACAGTAGTAAGTGAACCCCCTCTTAAGGGCCTCCTGACCTCTTGGACGGTCCCACCAACTCTTCACCCCCTGACATTGGGGACCAAATTTCAACCTAAGTTTCAGTGAGATGAACACATTCAGACCATAGCACGCTCTCGAAATTTGGGCCCCGCTGATTACAAGAACCTCTGATTTGAGTGAGATGGAGATGGTGACCGTCCCTCTCTCGTGGGGATACCTGAGGAGGAAGGGAGCGAGTGGGGCAGGTGCGCAGCAGCGCCTGACCCCAGAACATTCTGGAATAACTTGACTGCCAGTTATTGCTTTACTCCTTTGCTCACGGATGTCCCTGTTCTCCCCTCAGCTACTGGGACCCAGGCCACAGCCAGACTCCACAAGCCCAGAGGACCCTCAGCCGTGGGCCCTGTCCCCCCCGAGGTGTCCATGGTGACAGACTCAGGAGCAGACGGAGGCTGAGTGGGAAAGCAAGTGTCCCCAGCAGCCATGGCGGGTTGGAGTGTGGCCACCGGAGACTCTGGGCAAGTGTCCTGGAGGAGGGAGTCTCGAGGGGGCCTCGCTGACGTCCAGGTCCTCAGGGGACGCGGGGGAACACACGGGGTGCCAGTTAAACCAGGTGTGTCATCGCATGGGTACCTGCTGGGTTCCAGGCATGGCTGTTGCAGGAAACCAGCCAAACAAAACCCTCTGGCCTCGAGGGACCAACAGCCCCCTGGGGAGGATGGAGGGTATGACCAAAGTCAATGGCGAGTTAGGAGGTAAGCCAAGGAGGCCAGTAAATAAGGGTGGCCAAGCAGCCAGTGCTGGAGGTGACGCAGCTGGTGTTGGGAGGACAAGCATGGTGGGAGGTGCAGCAGTGCAAAGGCCCTGTGGTGACAAGGCACCAGGGAGGGGGCCCGGCAGCAGCAGGAAGCCCATTGTCTGGGGCAGAGTGAGCGAGGCAGAGGGGGACGCAGAGGGCTGGGCTGGGTGGCTTGCAGGCTCCGGCCACCAGGAGGGCTTTGGTCTCTGCATCTGGGGAAGGTGAGAGCCCTGGAGGGTACAGGGCAGAAGAGGTGGGTGGTGTGGCTTCTGAAGCACCTGAGCATTTCCCAGCGGTGTGAGGATAAGGGAGCCCAGAGGGCCCTGACCCGGGCGCAGGCCGCAGGCTGGACGGGGACCGGGGAACCCTCTCCCCAGCTCCCGCAGAGGATCCTCAGCCTCTCCAGCCGCCCCGCCCTGCGCCCCAGCCCGGGCAGCGCTCGTGCGGGGAGCTCTGCCAGCCGCCCCCGGGAAAGGCCCAGGCTAGCGGAAAGAGACGTTCAGAGCCGCCAACCCTGCAATTACCGCGAAGATGGATTCTTCTCCCTGACAGGGCGCGGGAGATACGGAGCCTGTTATTACCGAGGCCTAATTACAGCGTCTCGGGCTGCAAAGCTCCCAGCGCGGCAGAGGGAAGGCAGCCTGCAGAGCGGGGCCGATGGTCCCCTCCTCCCCTCCTGCGTCAGGAGCATTCGATCGGCTGGAACAATTGCACGTCTTCTCCCCGAGGGGCTCTGGGACCGCCCTTCCCTGCTCCCGGGGCTGCGAGTGCAGCCGGCCACCTGGGCACTGGCAGCACGGCTGGGCGGCCCCTCTGGGCCTCTGTTTCCCCAGCGCTGCCCGGTGCCCGCCGGGAGCCGCCACTTATTGGCCGTCCTGAGCACCTGAGGACGTCACCGAATGACAGCACCCGGCTGAGCCTCGGTTCCCTCCTCTGCTGTCCCAGACCTATCGCAGGGGCTGCCGGGTAAAGGATCCCAGGCAGGTGCTGGCACCTGGTCCTCCTTCCTCCATGCCTCGTGTGATACGGTCAGTCGGGATCTGTGGTCTGTTCTTGACCGTGTCTCACCAAGAACTAGGACAGGAGGGGTCGCTGTCCCTCTGGTACCATGGAGGAAACCGAGGCCTGGGGAGGACAGGTGCTGCCCCGGGTCCCAGTCACGTGGCGTGTGCACGCGCGCATGCGCCAGGACCAGGGGCCGCTGCTCGCAGGACCCGCAGGCACCAGCTCTGAGACCGGGCTTCCCTGTTATTCAGGCCTGGGATCCCCACTAATCTGAGAGCCCCCCCAAGGTGACATGGGACAGGGCCTGGATGCTCACAAAGCCCGTGTGCCGGATGATCTCTCCCTCTGTCCTGACTGCTGCCCAGAGAAAGGCCCCGTCTGGGGGACGCTCCTCTGCCTCCGGTGCCCCCCAGCTGACCAACCCAGGGGACAGACCTCGGGCTGGACATCCTGAGACGGACAGGCTCACGGGATGTCACTGAGCTCAGTTTTAGTGTTCCTTTCCGCTGATGATGCGGCATGCTGAGTTGGGGGGTTACCTGCTTTGGGGTTTTGCTTTATTTCGTTTTCAGATAGTTGGATCAAGTGTCCACAGTTTAAGTGGGAAAGAGTGAAGGGGTTTAAAGGAAAGTGAAGTCTGACCACGAGGTCTGTGGATACGGTGACAGCGGGCAGGGGCAGGGCAGTCTCAGGAGAGCCTGGAAGGACCCGGTGCTGGAGAGTCCCACGTGGGCACAGCCCCTTCCCCTCTTTGTGCCCGAGTCTCCTCATCTGCAAGCGCAAGGACTGGCCACCGTCCCCGCTCCTCGTGGCCTCGTCAAAGTCCAGACCTGATCCAGGCTGGACGCTCTGGACCTGGGTCCCCTGCCAGGTGCCCTGGTTAAGTGAGATGTCAGCATTCGGGGCTCTGTTGGGGCTGATGGGCTAATGAGCGGGCGCCTGACAGCCCCAAACACCTGACAAGTCTATTTTCAGGAAACAGAACATCTGGTTCCAGCCCGTCCCTCTCCTCCGCCCAGCTGCCTGGCCCCGGCCATGGCCCAGCAGCGTCTGCGCCTGACAGATTGCCCTTCTGAGGTCTTTATTATTGCTTTCAAAAGACGCCATGGGGGCTCCAGGCCCACCGTGCTGTCCTGAAGAGACGCCCCCTCGGGGGGTTCCGATGTCAGCCGGGTGAAGGAAGGGAAGCCACCGGCAGTTCCTGCCCAGAAGTTCCCCTGTCACCTGGACATCTCCATAAATAATGCCCAGCCCCTCCAAGGCCTGCTCAGGACGGGCAGTTGCAAATACTCGCCCGCCACACGGCCATTTCTCCGTTTCCTGACAGAGGTCAGCTCCTGATGTGCT
The DNA here is from genome assembly GCF_902686445.1 of Sciurus carolinensis. Classification (NCBI taxonomy): domain Eukaryota; kingdom Metazoa; phylum Chordata; class Mammalia; order Rodentia; family Sciuridae; genus Sciurus; species Sciurus carolinensis. The sequence goes on from NC_062231.1 coordinate 5,956,366, forward strand.
TCAGGAAATAAGTATTTCCGGAAAAAGAAAAAAAAAATCAATGAGTAGATTCCAGTCCTCTGGGATCCAGGTCCCTCCCCTACCCCCTGAATCCTAATTCGAACTGAAGAGTCCCCCACTTTTTTCTGCAGAAATGTTCCCAAGGAGGATGCAGGCCAGCTGTCAATCACTCCTTCATCCCAGAGGGTACGCTGGTCTCTAGGACCCATGACCCTCTTTGTTCCAGACATAAAATAGCATGGTAAGGATAAGACACCTCAGAGACGCCCAACCCAAAGCGCTTATGGGTCTGCACCCGGATCCTGATTGGAATAAATCATTTGCAAAAGAAAAAAAATATATATATATCCTTGAGATGAACACAGTCCAAGCTGGGAGACATGAAGGAATTTCTATTTTTTGATGATGCTTTTGGGGTTACATTTTCAAAGCCCTTATCTGTGGAGTCCAGGATTTCCTTTGGAACAACCCAGCCCCTCCCACCTCCATACACACCCAGAAGTAGGGAATCTGGGATAAAATGGGAGGCGCAGAACTTGACCGCTGTTGCTGCTGGGCGAGAGGACTGGGCACTTCCGGCGCAGGTGACGGATAAGCCACGCTCTGGAATCCTGAGTCCAGTCAGCCCTCACCCACATCACTGGATTCCGGGGCCAACCCTGAACCAAAAATACGCTTCAGCAAAATCGAATTGCACTTGTCACTGAATATACGCACAGACTTGTTCTGTGTCACTGTTCCCTACACGACACAGCGGAGCGGCTATTTACAGGGCATGGACATTGCATCAGGCACTATATGTGACCCCTGGGCTGGTTCAAAGTGTACAGAGGATGTCAAGTCAGTTAGAAGCGAATAGCACACCATTCGTACCAAGGAATTGAGCAGGTTTTAGTCACCAGGGGGGTCCTGGAACCTACCCCGGGGGACAGAGAGGGACAAGGACACCTTTTTAATATTCATAATAATAGCATGCTAAGGAAGGCGGGCTTCTGCAGCGTGGGCTGTTAACTCTGCCTCCTAACGACACCCAGGCGGGGCTTAGTGAGTGTGCGCCCCTCATTCCCTTCCGTGAATTCATCCCGGGTGGGTGCACCTCCTCTGTGCAGGTAAGGGGCTGAGTCTCAGAGGCACACAGTGACAGCGCTGGACAGGAGCCCGGGCTGCATCGCGTTGGTCTGGGAGGCCCAGAGACACCACGAAGCCGGCCTGAGCCTCCTGCAGGAGGCAGAACTGGCAAGGAAGGAACAGAACGGAACACGTGTCGCTCTGCGCAACCACCAGGCACGCCTTCTCCTGTGGCTGTCCTAGTTGCCGAACATGCTACAACGTCACTTGATGCACGCTCTTTCACACAATGTCACGGCACCCAGTCCACCCTGTGTCTCTGGGTCTCACCTCTGTGGGTTCAATCGACCTCAGGCTGAAAATAGTTTTAGAAAATTGCATCTGGGGACTGGGGCTACAGCTCGGTTGGCAGAGCACTTGCCTGGCACGCACAAAGCCCTGGGTTCAATGCCCAGCAACACTCACGATAAAACTAACTGCCTCTGTACTGAACATGTAGAGATAGGGACTTTTTATTTTTCTGGTCATTATTCCCTAACCAACACAGTAGAACAACAATTTCCATAGTCTTTGCATTGTGTTACATATTACAAGTAGCATAGGTTGATAGATGTTCCAAACAAAAACTAAACAGAGAAACTATAGAACTAAATAACACAATCAATAATTCAGACTTGCCAGGCATGGTGGCACACCCTGTCATCCCAGCAGCTCGGGAGGCTGAGGCAGGAGGATCACAGATTAGAGGCCAGCCTCAGCAAGTTAGCGAGGCCCTAAGCAACTCAGTGAGACCCTGTCCCTACATAAAATATGAAATAGGGCTGAGGATGTGGCTCAGTGGGAAAGTGCCCCTGAGTTCAATCCCCAGTACTAAAAAAATAATAATAATTCAAACTTGACATATATAGGGTATTTCATCCATCAATAAGATCTTTCTTCTCAACAATTCACAGATCTTTGTGTGTGTGTGTGTGCGGTGCTGGGGATTGAACCCAGGGCCTTGTACATGTGAGGCAAGCACTCTACCAACTGAGCTGCGTCCCCAGGCCTCACAGGTCCTTCTCTGAAACAGACCATATCTTATGCCATAAAGCAACTCTCAGCAAATACAAAATAAAAATAGATAGGACTATCCTGCATCCTATCAGATCATAATGCAATAAAATTAGAAATCAACAAGAGAATTAAAAATAGAAGCTCTCTAACACCTGGAGACTAAAGAATATGCTATTGAATGGCAAAAGAATAACAGAAGAAATCAGGGATGAAATTTAAAAAAAACACTTAGGGATAAGTAGGGATGATTTTAATGTACATGGGAGGATGTGTATTGATCATATGCAAATACCACACGCCATTTATATAGGGAAGTTGAGATCTGTGGACTTTGGCATCTAAGTCCTGAAACCAACCCTCCACGGATACTGAGGAACGCCTATATAATAAACAGAACCCGTGGTTTGTTTTCTGCTGCGTTAGAATGCACACAGTGTACGCTGTGAACAGCTGTCATTAGAATGCACACAGTGTACGCTGTGAGCAGCTGTATTTGTGCGTAATAACCTTAGAGAGACTGGACATGACTTCAGATGGCAGTTGGTTCTCTCAGAACTCTCTGTCTCTCCCTGTGTTGTCCCTGCCGGGAGGACCTGTTTTATTATAAAGGATATGACATGATGTTATCCAACGGAGTTGGGTGTTCTGTTTGTCCACAGCACGTGACAGGTCCCCGCGGCTCACTGGGAAATCAGAGCCGGCATCCACATGCACGTGACAGCCCTGCTCCTGGGGGCCAAGCAGCCTGTCCCGAGGCTGCGCCCACATCGAGGGGTCCCACACCAGGGGCGTACCGCTCAGCTGGAGTGTGCCCACTGTCCCCGCGCCAGCACCAGGGAGACGTGAGGGATGTGCAGGTCACCGTGCCGGAGAACCTCCTTTTCTGAAGAGAGAGGCAAACCAAAAATAAAGACTTAAATAATCGCAGAAAGGGGAAACCCGCCACAGACTGGGTGGGGAGAGCATCTCTCAGCTGGTGACACTCGAAGTGGATTTTCAGTGTCTCCTGAAGGCCTGTGTGCTGAAGGCTGTGTCCCCAGTTTGGCACTATCTGGAGGTGGTGGCGCCTCTGGGAGGTGGGGCCTCATGGGAAGTGCCAGCAGGGGAGAGTGCCCTCCAAGGGGATCCTGGGACCCTGGTCTCTTCCCTTCTGGGGGGCTCTCCCTGTCATGCACTCCTGCCATGAGGTGCTGCCTCTCCTCAGGCCCAACCAACTGTGGAGGGAAATCTCCACGACTGTGAGCCAAAAGAAACCTTTCCCTCTTCTTAAGTTGCTTATCTCAGGTATTTTATTACAGTAACAGGAAGCTGACTGATACAAGAAGAATGGGGGAAGAATGTCCCAGGGGAGGGACAAGCAGGTGCAGAAACCTGGAAGCTAGACAATACCAACAAGTGCCAGGGTCCAAGAGAGGCTGGTGTGGCCAGAGGTGAGCTCAGGAGGGAGGGCCTCGGGTGGTGGGTTGATGGGGTTACTGGCCTGTGAGAGCCAAGACAGAATCGTTGCTTTGGGGCCTCCTCTCAAAAATTCCCTTCCTTGTCCTGGGCCTGGGTTTCTCCAGCTTCCTTCCTGGGTTACCTCAGTGGCATCTGCAGTCCTAAGTGGCAGCCTGAGGGACCTTCTACCCTATGCAGATGGAATGCTTCTCACCAGGGCAGCAAATCTCACAGGCTTTAAAGGAACCTACCTCCCTCCCTCCTGTGCCCCCATTCAGTGGCCCAATTCCTCCCCACACTTCTTCCAGTTGCACCTCAACCCCGTATCCCCATGTGCCACGGCAGGGCTCTCCCCACCTCCTGGGTGAACCTCCCTGTCTGGTTCTAGAGAAATAAACCTCTTTCTCATACTGAATTGGAAACTGCTCTGCATGATTCCCCCCAACCCCATCTCCTGGGTCCTTCCTCTGTCTTATGGTCCCCCCCATACCCAGTGCTGCCCCTGCCCCATTTTAATTCATACTGACTGGCTCATGAGAAGTGTCAGTTCTAAAAGTTAACTGCGCATGTGGATCACATTAATAGAGATCTAATGCCCATAAGAGGGGAGGTAACACTCGCCACTAGCCAGGCTGTCCAAACAATCCACCAAATCCTGTGCTTAGCTCCAGGTCCTATCTGAAACAGATCAACAGGTCTAGAGATGGTGGTCAGGATGTGGGGGGCCGAAGACTTCATCCTGCAAGAATGGGCTGAAGTATTTATGGCTCTTGTGCCTGAAGAACAGAAGCATCAGAGACCCCAGTGCCTATCTCTAATCTCCACCAGGACAAAGAACAGGCAAGGGACCCCAAAAAAGTGTTCAAGGAGATGAAAATGAGGTCGACAGGGAAGGAAAACTACTATACAACCCGAAGTGTCTCGGGGGGAGGGTACCAGAGAGAACCAGCTCCCATCCAGGCAGAAGAGGTGACAGCGAGAGGCTAAGGAGCCCAGGAGACAGACAGGGAGGCAGAAGGGGCTGAGCTCAAGTGCAGAGAGAGGAAAGGAGGCAGAAAAAATGGTGAGACCGTACTGGCCAGAGCTTCATAAACCACAAAATGTTGTCGCACACACCCATGAAGCTCAGCAAACTCCCCGCTGGAAATACAGAGATTCACAGGTGCATACGGCAAAGATTCTTAAAGGATAAAGAGAAAAATAAAATCTTAAAAGCAGCTAGTAAAAAAAAAAACACCCATTCTCTATGAGGAAAGAAGATAATGCTTAGCCGTCTCAAAAATGGTGACACCAGAAGGTCACCAGGTGACTGAAGGACAGCACTGTCAGATACCACTTCTATACCCAGGAAAACTATCCTCCAAACACTTGAGGCAAAATGAAAACTTCACAGATAAACTAGAGAAAAAATTCACTGCTACCTGGTCTGCCTTTAAAATGTTCCACGGGAAGTTTTTCAAGCTGAAAGGAGATGAGTCCAGAGAGTGACCAAAATCCACAGGAAAACTGAAAAACACCAAATATGGTAAATAGATGGCAACAAAAAAAAGACTATAAATAGTTCTCATTTCTTCTTTTAACATCTTAAAATATATTTAAAGTGTAAAATACCGCATAAAACAAATACCACTGTATTTGATGTGTTTGGAACACACATCAGATGTTCAACAAAAAAATGTAAAATATATGAAAAATGTCACACAAACTATATGCAAAATAGATGGAAGTATTAGCACAAAGGAGGGAGAAAGAAATAGAGCTATCCTAGAACAAAGTTTTAATATTTCACCAGCATTATGTTAGTATTAATTTGAAGTGAATTGTGATAAACTGAGATGCATACTGAAATTCCAAGAGCTACAATTAAGAAAATAATGAAAAATATCAGAAAAAAAAACAGAAAAAATAAATAGTTCACTAGAAACACTTGCTTAATTACAAAGGAAGGAAGTCACTGGAAAACAGAAACAAGAAAGATGAGAGACAAAAAATAATACTGAAATGGCAAATGTAATCCCAGCAGTGTTAATAATTCCATTAAATGAATGGGTTAAACATCCAACCTGAGGCAGAGGGTGTTTGTATTAAAAGGAGAGACTCAATTACAAACTGTGAACAAGAGAATTCTTAGTGTCAAAGACACAGATCAGTGGAAAAAATAGGATGGGGAAAGATCCATTCTATTTAAATAATAATCATGGAGGATTAAAATGGCGATATTAAACATCAGGCAAAATAGAACTTTAACTCAAGAAATATTGCTAGAGGCAAAGAAGGACATCTCAAAATGATAAAATAGATAATTACATAAAAAGAGAAGAGTGAAACAGAACTTATTACCTCATGTACACATATGTATGACTGCTGTGATCCTACAATATGTACAATCAGAAAAATGAGAAATTATACTCCATTTATGTGCAATTTATCAAAATGCATAAATGCATTCTAGTACCATGTATAACTAATTAGAACAAATTTAAAAATTTTTAAATGATAGAGCAATTATAAATGTATAGAAACTCAATAAATACATGAAATACATGAAGCAAAAACTGACATAATTTAAAGAAAAAATAGACAACTTAGTAATAATAGCTGGAGATAAAACCCTTTAGTAGACACCAAGTGTAATATTTTCAAAGAGAAAGATTAGTCAATCTGTCATAAAGACATAACTATAATAAACGTGGTTTCTTCTAACAATAGAGCCCTAAAGTACATACAGCAAAGTTGACACAATGTGGGGAAGAGACAATTCAACAATAATACTTGGTCTTAAAAACTCCACTTCTATCATAGATAGATTAGCTAGGAAAAAGATTAATAGGACAATAGAAGACGTGACCCATACCATAAACCAAACAGACCTGCAAGACTCCTGGAGAACATTCTACCCAACAACTGCACCCGGAACATTCTTCAGAATGGACCATACCTTAGGCAATAAAACAAGTCTCAATACATTTTTAAAGATTAAAATCATACAAAATCTGTTGTCTAATTGCAAATAAATCAAACTTGAAATCAACAACAGAAAGAAATCTGGGAAATACCCAACTATTTGGAAATTAAACAGCACATTTCAATTAGTCATGAGTCAAAGAAGAATAACAAAGAAATCAGAAACTATTTTGACCTGAATTTTTTTGAAATATTAGGAAGGATGGTAGAGTGAAACAGACATTATTACCTCATGTACATGCATGACTGCTTAACTGATGTGATCCTGCAATATGTACAATCAGAAAGATGAGAAATTACACTCCATTAATGTACGATCTACCAAAATGTATAAATGCATTCTATTGTCATGTACAACTAATCAGAACAAAAAAATTAATTTTTAAAAAAAGATTATAAGGTGGACATAAATTAGTGCTTAGCTGGTTTGAATATTTAAAGCCTTAAACACCTACATCTCACTCTGATGTTCACAGGAAAGAGGAAACTCTTAAGTAAAAATCACATTTATCTAGAAAAAAAAAATTCTACTCCTATCATGAACAAGAGAACTATCCTAAAAAAATGGCTAAAGGAATTTTTTAGAAAAAGTTTTCCAAGTGGAATTACAGTTGAAAGTTTAGTCTCCAAGTTCTTACTTTTTCTCAGGTACTTTTTAGATGTTGATAGACCTTTATTTTATTTATTTATTTCTATGTGGTGCTGAGAATCGAACCCAGGGGCTCACACACGCTAGGCAAGTGCTCCACCACTGAGCCACAACCCCAGCCCCATCTGGTCACTGTATTCTCTGTCTACATTAGGAGCACCTTTGGAAATCACAGTTGCTTCTGCAGATACATTGCAGCCAAGAACCTTGTCAGTCTTACATAATTATACATTAAAAGAAAACTGATGAAAAAAAATTTTTGCTGAAACATATCAAGTGTATTATTAATGTGATTCAGTGTGCTACTTACACACGTGTTTATAGTATGTGCTGATCATTTCCAACCTCCCTCTTCCCACACTCCTCCCCACACACCCTCTCCTGTCTCTAGAACTCGCTACTCTGCTTTGGGGTTGACTTTTTAAACTTTCACTTAAGAGAGAGAACATGTGATTCTTGTCTTTCTGGGTCTGGCTGAATTCACTTAACAAAACGTCCTCTGGTTCCATCTATTTTCTTGCACGCGACAGAGCTTCATTCTTGTTTACAGCTGAGCGTACTTTATTGAATATATAGACCACGTTTTCTTTAAACATTCATCTGTTGACAGACACCTAGGCTGAATCCATACCTTAGCTATTGTGGATAGTGTCACAGTAAACACGGGCACACAGGGATCTCTTGAGAATGCTAGTTCCATTTCTAAAGGAAGTTCCCAAATGAGAAAAAAAAAAAAAAAGTAAAAAGAATGGAATTTCAGAACATCAGGAAGAAAGAAGAGAAAAAGTAAAAGTGTGAATAAACACAATAGATGCTCCTTCCCTTCATGAGTTTTTGAAAATCTGTTCCAAGTTGAAAAAATGTCTATAAAATTGTCTGATGTGGTCTTATTTATGGAGGGCAAATATTTAGACAACTATATGATAATTAACACAGGGCCACAGAATGAGAAGAGAGTTAATGTCTCTGTACTTTACTCAAACTGGTAAATGATCATCTCAGAAGACTCTGATACGTAATGTCTGTCCGACATACTGCGACCACTAAAAATCTACACAAAGAGATACACACAAACACCCTGCAGATAAAGCAAAATGAAGTTGCAATAATTGTTCAAATAATCCACAAAATGGCAGGGAAAAAGAAATAGTGAAACAATAGCAAAGGAAACAGACAGAAAATAAGATAGTAGACATGTCCAGAAGTTCATTCATGATCAAGTTAAAGAATCAATCATTGCAATTCTAATAAAAATACAAGAGATTTTTGTGGAACTGATAAGATAATCCTGCAATTTGTGGGGATATAAGAGAAGAAGAATAGATAAGTTTGATGTAAAAAGTTAAAACAGAGCTTCAGTAATTAACAGAATGGTTCTGGCACAAGAACCTACGTCAACGGACCAGCATAGCAACTTTAGGACCAGCCCCAGCCACATTTAAATACACTTGCAGATAAAGGAAATTCCTCTCTTCAATATTGGAAAAAAGAAAACTTGACCCCTACCTCTCATCATATACAAAAAAAATTGGGAATCAAAGATCTAACTATGAAAGCAAAGTAATAGGCTTCTAGAAGCTAGGAGATAAGATCTTTGTGAGTTCCCCTCCTGCCTGAGAGTATGAAGGATCCACTTCCCCACAGAAACTGGTGGGAAAAACTTTTTAACAACCAAACATTTAACATATTTGTGAATGATGCTATGGACACACAACCTACGGAGAAAGACTTATTCAAGAATATACAGTAAAATGTGAGCACTCTATCCCTCCCCTATCCGAGCTCAGTGAGAGAAGATTCACTGCATACTGCAGTCAGGAGAAAAGGTCTCCTCTCCCTCGGTCCCCAGACGGGCTCTCTTCGCAAGTGGGATAAAATGTCAGCCTTCTTCAGTGTTCCCCCAACTCACCATTGCTGATTCTAAGTTCCAGACAAGTTTGGCCAGGTGATGGGGGCTCCCTTTCTCCACCCAGCTTAAGCCACGGGGGCTCCATGTTGGATACAGATCCACAGCGGACACTGGGTCCCTAGTCACCCAGGCCTCTGCTGGCGATTCCACACCAGGAGAGGCCAGGCAAGGAGACCCGGGGCTGATTCCCCATATGATGAGCGTTCAATTCCTAAATCCAGTGTGTGGTTTAGAAAGATGTTCACCATTGCCCTAACCCCAGCACCGGAGCTGTGCCTTGGAGATTTTGCTAGAAGGAGATACAGGGTATGAAACAGAGAAACTCTCAATCTATCCCTAAAGGAATGAATTTGTTTGCAACCAAGCATAAAGTTCAAGCCTAAGAACACTTTAAAACACATTGGAGGCTGTGGTGATAGCAAGTTGGAAGAAATTGATGGGTTCTTTGAAGATTAGTCTAAACCACAAACCAACTATTTCGTTGATGAGAATCAGGGAAAGAGGTAGCTGGGAAGTATCCTCTAGTGGGTCACAACGAATCTCAATCACTGACCTCGGGAATTTTCTGTTCAAAGAAAAGTAGAAACAGAAGAGATACAGAAAAGAATCAGATATTATCAGTATAATAAACCATGAAATCACAAAGATAAATAAGAAAGGAAGAAAACACCAAAGAATATTAAGAATATTCAAAACAAGAAAGAAGAAAAGCAATAAATGATAGGAATAAATCCTTAATTTTCAATAAATTCCTGAATAAAAATGGCCTGAATTTACAATGGAAGAGAAACAGACTGGCTAAATGGATTCTTTAATAAAAAGACCAACCATATGCTGTCTACAAGAAACTCACTTCACCCATAAAGACATACAGACTGAAAGTGCAAGAATGGAAAATGATATTTCAAGTAAATGGAATCCTCAAGTGAGCAGGAATAGCTATACTTAAATCTGACAAAATAGACATCAAGACAAAACCTGCAAGCAAAGAGAAAGAAGATCACTATAAGTCATCGAGAAGATATAATAATGGTAAATCTCCATGCACCCAGTGTTGAGGCACCAATATTATAAAACAAATACTATTAGACCTAAAGTGAAGATGGGCCCAGCACAATGATACTAAAGAATTTCAACACTCTACTCTCATCAATGGATAGATCAACCACACCAAGAAGAAGGTAGCATCATAATTAAAATATACTGTAGATCAAATGGACTTTTACATTTACAGGACATTTCACCCAATAGCTTCAGGATATACTTCTTTTAATCTGTGAAGTCTCCCAAAAGTCCTGGAATTAATGGCTTCAATGCTTAAATTTGCCAAATCTTCAAAGAACACCAGTGAGCCTGAAAGTATTTCACAGAATTTGAAGGGAGGGAATTCTTCCGAACTCATTCTGAGCCCAGTATTACCTACTGCTGAAACCTGACAAGAGAAAACTACAAGACCAACATCCCTGATGAACACAAATGTCAAAATCCTCAATGACACACTAGTGAATAAAATTAAACGGTACATCAAAAAGATCATACACTATGACAAAGTTGGTTTCATTTCAGGCATGCAAGGATGGTTCAACACACACGAATCAATAAACATAATACTTCACAGAATAAAAGACAAAGATCATATGACCATTTCAATAGATGCAGAAAAAGCATTTGATAAAATTCAACATTGCTTCATGAGGAAAACCCTGAATAAAGTAGGTATATTAGGGATCATATCTAAATATGACAAATGTTACATATGACAACCCACAGCCAATATCATACTGGATGGGGAAAACTGAAAGCATTTCCACTAAGATCTGAAACAACACAAGGATGTCCATTCTTACCATGCTTATTCAATACAGTACTAAAAAGTCTTAGAACAGGATTTAGGTAAGACAAAGAAACAAAAGGCATACAAACAGAAAATCAGGAAGTCAAAGTATTTGTTTGCAGAAAACAGAATTCTATACATAAAAAGCCTAAAGACTTCACCAAAATACTATTAAAACTGACAAATGAATTTAGTAAAGTAGCAGGATGCAAAATCAACATACAAAAATCAGATTTGCTGTACACCAATAACAAATTTTCTCAGAACAAGCCATGAAAGCAATCCCATTCACAATAACCACCAAAAAATAATCAAATACCTAGGAATAAACTTAACTAGGGATGTGAAAGACCTCTACAATAAAAATTACAAGACTCTGAATAAATAAACTGAAGAAGACACTTAAAGGTAGCCATACTTCCCATGATCATGGATTAGAAGAACTAATATTGTTAAAATGTCCATACTACCCAAAGGAATCTTCAGATTAATGTAATCCCACATTATATAAGTCATAGTGTGTTCATGTAATAGAATGTTAGCATTTACTGAAAGAATAATGCTTACAATTTGTTCAGCAAAATAAAAATATGAGAAAAGAAACAAAGAAATATGTACATTATGATCCCATAAAATGATGGATGAATGAATGTCAATCATTCATAGTTCACTCATGAGTATTACAATGATAAGATGATATTTTAAAATTCCAATGACATTCTTTTTAGAATTAGAAAAATCCTAAAATACATATGGAAGCACAAAACATGAATAACCAAAGCAATCTGAAGCAAAAAGAGTAAAATTGGAGTTATCACAATACCTGGATTCAAGACATAATACAGAGCCAAAGCTACCAAAACAGTATGGTATTGGCATAAAAACAAAACACAGACCAGTGACACAGAATAGAGAACCCAGAAATAAACCCAAGCATGTAAAGCCAACTAGTTCTCAACAAAGGTGCCAGAAACAAACTAGAGAAAGGACAGCCTCTTTGCAAATGGTGCTGGGAAATAGGACATCCATAAGCAGCAGACTGAAACGTGACCCTTATTTCTCACCCTATACAAAGTCAACTCAAGATGGATCAAGGACTTAATGTAAGACCTGAAACTACTAGAAGAAAAATATAGGAGAAACACTTCATGACATTGGCACAGACACTGATTGTATGGATAAGACCCCCAAAAGCACAGGAAATGAAAATAAAATTTGACAAATTGGAGTACAGCAAACTAAAAAGCTTCCACACAGCAATGGAAACAATCCAGAGAGTGAAGGGAAGAACCCATGCAGTGGGAGAAATATCTGCCAGCTACTCATCTGACAGAGGGGTCATAATCGGATATATAAAGAACCAAGAAACCTTAACAATAGCTGGCCATGGTGGTGCATACCTGTGATCCAGCAACTCAGGAGACTAAGGGTGGAGGATCGTGGGTTGGAGGCCAGCCCTAGCAATGTAGTGAGGCCCTGAACAACTTAATGAGACCCTGTCTCTAAATAAAAAAAAAAGCTGGGGATTTAACTCAGTGGCAAAGTGCCCTGAGAACAAAATATATATACACACATACACATATGTTTTTATTTATATATATATATATATACACACACACACACATACATATATATGTATATATATATATAAAATTATAAGTAATCCAATTAAAAATGGGCCAATTATGGGAATATAAACTTCTCAAAAGAAGAATAAACAGCCAATAAATATATGAAAAAATACTCAGCTGTCAGGGAAATGCAATTAAAAAGAAAGAGAGACAATCTCACCCCAGTAAGAATAGCTATTATTTTTTTAAATGTTGGCAAGGATGTAGAGAAAGAAGAGCACTCAGACACAGGTGGTAGGAATGTAAATCACAAGGGAGAACAGTGTGGGGGGTCCTCAAAAATTTCAAAATAAAACTACCACATAATCCAGCTATCCCACTCCTGGGTATATTTCTAAAGGAAATGAAGTTGGCATACAAGACAGATGCCTGCATGCCGCGTGCTCTGTTCACTGTGGCGCTATGCACAGCAGGCAGGATAGGGAGTCAGCCTAGGTCAGCAGATGAATGCTTAAAGAAAATGTGGTATCTATGCACCATGGAGTATCATCCAATCACAAAGAAAAGTGAAATCCTGTCACTTGCAGCAAAATGGATAGAACTGAGGACACTGTGTTAAACGGAATAAGTTAGATACAGAAAGAAAGGATCACATTTTCTCTCTCATGTGGAAGTGAAAGAAGAGAGGGGGTGGGAAGGAGGGAAGGCCAGTCAACATGAAAGTAGAACAGTGATTTCTAGGAACTGGGAAGGGTACTGGGGGAAAGAGGACTGGTTGGATATGATTGATGAATGCTCCATACATGTATGTAAACACCACATTAAGTCCCACTAACGTGTGCAACTAACACGTGATAAAAAATTAAAATGTAATTTAAAGAAAAGAAAAAGTGAAAGGATAGAGGTAAACTCAACTACATCAAGACCATTAAAGATGACTGCATTAGACAATCCAATCAAAAAACAGACTGCCAGACAAAGAAGAAAGAAAAAAGAAAGGAGAAGGAGGAAAAGGAGGAGGAGGAGGAGGAGGAGAGGGGGAGGAGGAGGAGGAGAGGGAGAGGAGGAGAGGAGGAGGAAAAGATCCAACTGTACATGAGAAATTCAAGATTTTTAAAACACAAATTGAGAGTAAAAGGTTGGGAAAAGATATATTATGTAAACAGCAGTTGCAAGAAAGCTATAGCAGCTATATTAAATATTAGACATGACAGAATTTCAGGGAAAAATGTTACTAGAGATTTTTTAAAAAAGGTCAATCCATCAGGGTGACATAACAATTAAAAACGTATGTGCACCTAACAACAGAGCCCCAAAGTAGACAAAGAAAAAACTAACAATTAATGGGGAAAATAGACCATTTGACAATGATGATTATCAGTTATAATATCTACTTTCAATATTGATATGACAACTAGAATATAAAAAATGAAATAAATGACTTGAATAACACTAGACTTAGAAAACTAGACCTAATGCATATCTATAAACTGCCCCCCAAAAATAGCATAGATCATATGTTAGGCCACAAAACCAACCTCAATAAATTGAGAAGAACAGAGATAACAGAAAGCATGTTCTACTACTACCACGATCTAAAACTAGGTATCAACAGCACAAAGAAATCTTGATAACTCATAAATATGTGGAATGTAAATAACATTCCTTAACAACCAATGGATCACGGAAGAAATCACAGGAGAAATGAGAAAATATTTTGAATGTGATGAAAATACTTTGAGTGAAAACAAAGATATAACATCCTAAAATGTAAGGGGTGCAATCTAAAAGACAAATTATTAGAATCAGAAATGAAATGGGGGATATTACTATCAACCTTAAAAAAAATAAAATGATCATGAGTAATTATATGCCAGTAAATTAATCTAGGTGAAGTCATAGAGGTGTGCTAAATGAAACTTAGGGGGAAGGAGAAGGTGCCCAGGAGGAACAGGGAACAGGCACATCTGTTACCAAATAAAGCCCATTCACCTTCTCCCAGGGGTTGTAGACAGGGTCCTGGAAGGCTGAGGTCCTGTTCAGGATCTGCCACAACTAGCCCGGTCATTTTAACTCCTTCCTTCTTTCTGAGCCTCAGTTTAGTCCCTCTTTAAGGTGCCTAGATGATTGGGCTAGAGATTTCCCTGAGATGTGGGTCTACACCTCCAATGGGTTGCCAAAGCTGCATTATATACACCAAACTCCAAAGTGGGGAAAGAGATTTCCCATGCAAATCTTTTTCGTTCTCGTGATTAGTTCCCAGCAAAAAAAGTGTCAGCTGGGTGTGTTTGGTTTTCCTCTAACATTTGCTAGTTCTTCTAGAACACAGAGCACAAAATCTTCAGCTCAGCCCCAACCCCACCCGTCCCCAGGCCCAGAGACAACAGGACCCTGCTGGAAATGTGTGGCCTTGCCCCATTCCCACGTGCTTACCCTCAGAGCCACCCCCCACTTAAAGGAAGTGCTAGTATTCTGTTATAAATTCACTTCAGTAGAAAAGTTATTCTTAAAAGTAATTAAGTAGAGAAAGCTCGCTGTGGGGCGGTGTGTATTGTGTGCTAGGAGCTGTTTTTAAATTGGGAAGAGATATTAGGAACATAAACTTCATGTGTTGACACAGAATAAAAGCCACCGCCGTGGGGAGGGGCCGGGTGGCGGGAGAACCACAGGGGAGGCCGACTCTCCTCCAAGTTCTTATTCCACTTTTTGATTTTTGAACCATGTGAGCACGGCTCCCATCCAAAGAAAAATTAAAAGGGAAAAAAATAAATAAATTTAAAATTAAGACAAGCGTGAAATAACGTATGGTAAGGCTCGCTCATAAGGCACCCGTGGCGCCCCACTGACTGAGGCCCAGGAATGGCAGGCCCCCGCGTACCGGCGGTGGCAGCGGGGCTGGATTCCTGGGCACCCGGCCCGCTCCCCTCCCTCCATCACCAGCCAGGTTCCCTGCAGGTGCCGAGCCCGCGGGGCTCCCGTCAGTGCGCAAAGTGCCGTCTGTTCCCAGGGTCGGGTCCACGGCCACGCGCTCCCTCCAGACCCCGCCGACCCAGCCCAAGCCCTGGACCTGAAGATACGGAGGTGGCTGGAGCCAGGGAGCAACGTGAGGCCCCATCCAGGCCAGGCCGCCTCCCCATGGGGTCTTTTTGGCTCAAGTTCACCCTTAAACAAGACAAATGGCAGCGCTTCCCCCGGGCCAGGCACTGCCCCATCCGCAGAGCAGCCCAGGCAGGGAGCGCCCGGCCTCCCCATCCTCCTCCGCCCGTTCTCCCGGTGAGCACCAGAGGCAGGTTAAAAACTCGCCTCCGGGGCACTGATTAACAAAGGCAGGGTCTGGACTCGAACCCAGACCACGGCCACCCAGAGTCCAGAGACTCTAAACTACCCACAGCCACCTAAGCGGCCTTGGTTGGCAGCCCCTCGAGTGCTAGGTGGAGCCGGAAGTCTCAGGAGACGGAACTGCGTCACACAGACAGGAAGCGGAACCCAGCCCCAGGGATGGGCAAGGCCCCAGAGACGTGCACCCCGTCCACAGGGCCGTCGGGCCCGGAGAACCAAAGTGGGGCAGGTTCCGTGACCACCCTCCTCCACCTGCCCGGCCGGCCACAGCCCCTGCCTGCAGTGCCAGGCCCCACGTCCCCCTGCTCACCTCTCCAGGCTGCAGTCCACCGGGGGGAGTCAGAAAGCACAGGGAAAAGTAAAAGGAAGTAAAGGAAACTCGACGGAAGGGATAGGGAAGGAACGGAAATGAAAGGAAGGAAACGGAAGTGAAAGGAAGAGAAAAGGCAGGGAATGGAAGGAAAAGGGACCCAATGGAATGGAAAGGAAGGGGAACTTAATGGAAGGAAAAGGGAGTTGAACAGAACTGAAGGGAAAGGGAAGGAAAAGAATTAGAGGAAAAGGAAAGGGGCAGAACGGAAAGGAGATGCCATGGGATGCGGAAGGGGACCACATGGAAGGGGAAGGGAAGGAAAAGAAAGGAACGGGAAGGGAAGGGAACCAAACCAAGGGAAATGAAAGGAACAGAAAGTGCAGGGAACAGAAGTTTAAGGGATGCCACCGAATGGAAAGGCACGGAACAGAAAGGGACGGGGACTCACAGCCGGGCCTAGACAGAAGCTGAGATCCGGCTGGACTGGGGCTGGGGCTCACTCAGACCCTCATCGTCTTTATCTGCAGCAGGGCTCCTGGCACATGCTGTGCAGATTTGCCACCAGGGTTGGACAGAAGTCGTGCAAAGTAGCCCAGCTCAGTGCTCAAGGCCGAGTAGCTGCTACTGTGCATCCATGTCCTTCTCTGTGCCTCAGAAAATGGGGATAATGGACACCTCCCTGTTCTGGAAAATGGGGGTAATGGAGACCTCCTTTCTGAGGTTCGTCAGGAGGGCTGAGTTGATCGTAAAGCTCATGACAAGTGCCCTGTGAGCTGTGCAGTCAAATTTCTGATTGACAGCTGTCAACCTGGCCCCATTCATTCTCAAAGTGCCCGAGTTTGGAGGAAAACTGCATATGCCTTATTTAAAAGGGTTAGAGGAATGAAGAGTGAACACAGAAGAGACCATGGACTCCAAAACTGCTCTCCTCAAGCTGCGCCTTGGCTCAGGATCCAGACTGCAGGTCCCTGTCACCACAGCATGTCCTGGTGCTCTCCTGGGTCAGGCTGCCTCCCAGAGGACCAGCACCCTGGGGAGGGCAGAGGGAGAGCGGCTGGGCAGCCTCACGTCTTCCCAAGGACAGGGAAAATTTGCAGAGGTGGGTTCTACACAGCTTTCCTGGGCCCTGCAGTCCCCTACCTCTCTGCCTCAGATGATCGTTCCTTCTTTGTCTGGCTCCTGTGCCCAGTGATTTTCCAGTGGGATGCCACTGGCCGGACCAACTCTGGCTTCATCCTTTTGTTTCCAGCTCTATGTGAGTTCTTCCCACCATTGCTCTGCCGAGTGGACTCCTATGCATCCTTCAAAGGCCAGATCAAATGACCCCTCCGCAGAAAAGCCTTCCCTTACCCTCCTACCAGAGAGAATCTCTCCCTACTCTGGCCTCTCCTCAATTGCTCTAAGATTCACCACTTATCAGTCGCTGACTCAAGGAAAATCTCCTCACCTCTATGTGCCTCAGTTTCCTCATCTGTATTATGGTAATAAAACAAGATCTTCCTTTGGGAACTCCTGCAAACATTAAAAGAGATACAATATGCAAGGTACCTAAAAGCAAGCCTGAAATGTCATAATGAGTAAAAACTATTAATAGCATATCTTATGAACTGCTATAATCCTTACAATCAAGCTCACATGGTCATTGATGGCTTTTCTCTTTCATGAATCTTGAAGCTTTATTTTGGAGGGAGGGGGTACTAGGGATTGAACCCAGGAGCATTCAACCCCTGAGCCACATCCCCAGCCCGTGTTATTTTTTATTTAGAGACAGGGTCTCACTAAGTTGCATAGGACCTCGCTAAGCTGCTGAGGCTGGCCTCCAACTTGGCAATCCTCCCGCCTCAGCCTCCCAAGCAACTGGGATGGCCAGTGTGCGCCACCATGCCCAGCTTGGAGCACTTTTAAGAGTAGAAGCTGGGGCCACCTTGGGATTCTCATCTTACAGCAAGAGGATGGACAGAAAATGAGTCCCAGTAAATGAATTAGTGAATAATCATCAGTGAAAGGAACATCGCTAAACAGGCCACTCTAGTAGGGATTCTGGCCACTCTTCCAAAGCCAGACTCGCCCACCGCTCTCTCTAGGAGGTCTACATTGCTACTCAGGAAAGGTGACTGTTACCAGTCATCTATTGATCAGCAACAAACTTGGCCTCAAATTTGATGGTTTAAACCCACGTCGATTATTATGCCTTCCTGTTGGCAAATTCAGGCAGCTCCTTGGCTTGTCTCTCTTGGATTCTTCCAGGAAGCTCCGTTCAGTTGCGCTAGGAGAGTCCAGAGGCCGTCGCTGCTAGGGCTTGTCTGAAGGACCAGTTCCCCCGCACCCGAGCCTCGTCCTCAATGGCAGGCCAGTGTCCTCACAGGGAGGGGCCCTCGGCTCCCTGCCCCACGCCCCCTGGGGTCACATCCTCCGTATGTGGCAGACTGAAGACAGCGATCCAAGAGCGAAGGAGGAAGGTGCAGTGTCTTTGAACCCAGAGTCTTGGAACTAACGCGACCACCACTTGGACAGCTCTCTATTGGCCAAAGGGAGTCATGTGACCAAGGGGACAGGAAGTAGCCCCAGCTCTGGGTGGGAGGAGGGGGCAGATCCCACCATGGAGGAGCCTGGTTATGAGGACAGGCGGAATTCGTGCAGGTCATTTTTGCAGACTACCACACTGGTTTATGGTGATTGTTGCGCGTGCTCTGTGCCCAGGTGACAGGGCTGGGCACAGAGAGAAGGACAATATTTGCCCCTCCCCTCTAGGAGCTCCCGGGTGGTTTGGTGAGGGAGACATAAAAAGAGGAAGCGAAGGCATTGTAATGAGGACCCCATCGGACGGTCGCTCATTCATCTGTTCGCTCATTCATTGGCTCATTCATTTGGCAGCTGTCTCTCCAGCGTGCCCCATAGGATGGCTTCAGGGCAGAGGACAGAGATGGCCCCTGTGCGCCTACAGCTATGCCCAGCAAGGAAGACAGGCGGCATACAAAGAGACCCCAAGAAACAGACAGATGTTCAATCCACAGCACGGTTCCAAAAAGACAATGGAACCAATATCCATAGAGATAGAGAAGGCAGGGTAAGGAGCAGAGAGTGACCCTGGAGCCATTTTGTCTAGGATGGTCAGTGAAGGTCTCCTGGAGCAAAGGTCATCAGAGAGCCATCCCTGAGAATACCCGTGAAGGAACACTCACAGGGGCAGAAACTGCACATGCAAAGGCCCTGGGGCAGGGTGTGTTGAGTGGCTTCAAGGACAAGCGAGAAGGTCAGAGCAGAGTGAGTGGTAGGATGACATTAGAATAGGTCAGGTGACAGAGAAAAGGGGACATCAGGGCTGGGGAACAGCGTGAACTGAGGCCTGGAGATGGGCCTTGAGGGTGTGCTCTGGGGGGGAGCCCGGCTCAGTGGGACTGGAGCCTTAACAGCATGCTCTGAGTCCTGGCCCAGCCCCAGCCCAGCCCCAGCCCACTGAGTGACTGAGCCTCAGCTTCCCCATGTCCACAGTGAGTGGGACTCTGGGACCAGGTAAGTTCTTTCAGTCCCACCTGAACCTGAGCTCACCTGGCAGAGGTGTGCAAGGAGCAGCTTCCCACCTACAGCCTGGAACAGGGGGACTCAGCCCCTGTACAGATGGGGACAGACGGTGACCTCCTCCCAGAACTCAGGGTGAATCCACGGTCGGGAAGCTGGATGCACCCAGGAGTAACAAGATTCGTAACCCCTCTGCCCACTGTGCCAGCGGAGCAGGGAAGGAACCTCTCTGACATCCGAGCCTCAGGACCCCAGCAAAGGGCAGGCAGGAGGGTGAGCAGGTGGGGAAGAGCAAGCTCAGGGACAAGCACCTGCCCTGCGCTGGGATCTAACCACCGCTGTCTTAGCTCTCCATGGCTGTGACAAAACACCTGAGAAAATCAACTTATAAGGAAGAAAGGTTTGCTTTGGCTCATGGTTTCAGAGGTTTCCATTTGTGGTTGCTTGGCCCTGTTGCCTCTGGTCCGGTGATGAGGCTCCACAGCTCAGCAGGTAGCACGTGACAGGAACCTGCTACCTTAGGGTAGCTAGGAAGCAGAGAGAGAGAGGAAGGGACAGGGGGCCCCAGGATGCCCTTCCAGGACACGCCCCCAATGACCTCCCTTCCTCCCCCTAGGCTCCACCTCCTGAAGGCTCCATCACCCTCCCTCAGGGCCAGAGGCTGGTCACCAGACCTTCGACACACAACCCTTTCCCCTTTTTCAGACGGGGAAACCAGGCTCAGAGATCTCAGGTGGAACGCCTTGGTCAACCATGGTGTGAGGGGCTGTCGTTCCATTTCTCAGACGAGGAACTGAGTCTCCAAGAGGTTTGCTGATGTGGCCATTGGCAGATGGAGCTGACCCATAAACATGGATGCCAAAGGTCCAGTCACCCCCTTCTTTCCGCCCACGCCTCAGCTGCTGTATACGAGGCTGCCAGCCCCTTGGGACTGGCTTCCTTCCTGTGGCCCACAGCCCACACCCCACACCCAGGAAGGGCCCCTGTCCTTCCTTTTCCCAGGAAGCAGGGGTGGAGCAGAGGCATCTGAGGGCGGAGAGGTCCCAGGGGCGCGGGGCTGATGCCGGAGCCGGACTCCAGCGGGTCGTGCCTGGAGCCACTGTCCCCCTCCCCCGCCTGAATCAGGCTCAAGTTCAGCCAAAGCACCAGAAGCCTCACTTCCCGCAGCCCCACCAGCCCCAAGACAGTCCCACCAAGGCTGGGGCAGAACCGGATCCCAGTGGGCTTTGAGTACCAGAGGGAAAAGTCCCAGCTTCAGCCTCAGCTCAGTGGGAGACATGAAGGGAATGAACTGAGCAGCTTCAGGAAGGGGGCTAAGAAGCAGGGAGCCTCCAGGAGGCAAGGAGGCCAGACTGAGGCCAGGGCAGGTTTAGAATTCAGGCTAGTATCACAGTAAGTGAAAAGACGCGGAAGAACAGCAGAGGGAGCGCGCAGGCAGAGAGCAGGGCTGGGGACAAGGAGGGCGCCCAGCTTCCCCAAGAACTCGCCCCCCAGCCACCAGCAGGGCCACCCGAGAGCCAGGGATTCCGTCCCTCTGTTTATGAGCCGTCTGCCTCTGGACCTCGCTATCCTCTGCCTCAGTTTCCTCATCCACAAAACAGAGCTAGGATGGAGTCCAGGACCGTGTCCTGCACAGAGCAAGCCCCCGGCAGAGGTCAGTCCTCGTCACCGATTTCCACACCACGCCACAGTTCAGGATCAGGAGAACACGGTCCCCCGACGGTGCCTGGCTCGGGCTGGGAGGGACAGCACAGAGGCGGGGTCCTCGGGGCACATGGGGGACAGTAGGTCCCCGGCTCCAGCGGGAATTGCCATCAAAGCTGACAAACCCTGGGTCACTGCCCCTGCTCCAGCCAGGCACCTGCAACCCGCGGGGACTGGGCTGGCATCTGAGTAGGGAAGGGAATCAAAGAGCATCCTAGGGCTGGGCTGCGGCTCAGTGGTGGAGCACTCGCCTTGGACCTGTGAGGCTCAGGGTTTGAATCCCAGCACTGCATATAAATAAGTGACTAAAATAAAGGTCCACGAACAATAAAAATATGTCTAAAATTTTTTCTAAAACTAAGAACATCCTGGGGCTGGGCAGAGAGGGAGCAGGGCTGTGCGCAGCCAAGCTGGGTCCTGGCCACACACACACACACACACACACACACACACACGCTCACACATCTACAAAATACACAGGAAAACACACACAAATGCACACACACGGACAAACACTCATGCTTGCAAAAAAACACAAACACACATGCACACAAACACAAGCACAAAAATACATAAACAAAAACACACACATGCACATCTATAAAATGCACACACAAAGAGATGCACACAGCCATAAAATACAAATACACACAGAGCAAACAAGTACACACACACACAAGCACACACATCTACAAAATACACACACACACGAAAACAAACACATGAATGTACACAGACACACACATGCACAAACACACAAATGCACATGCACACACAAACACACAGATGCACACACTTGCACAAACTCACGCGTGCATGCACACACATGCACAAACCCACATACTTGCAAAAACACACAAGCACATACATAAACACACGAACATATACAAACACATACGCATCTATACAATGCACAAACACATCTACACACACATGCACATCTATAAAAAGCACACACAAGAAATGCACACAGTCACGAAATACAAATACAAAGCAAACAAGCAGAGACACACAGACACATCCACATAACACGCCCACACACAAGCACAATCCCACTGGCCCTTACACTTGTTAACAGCCATAAGACAATAAAGTGGACGTGGCGCCAGCGCCAAGTTCAGACAACGCTCAATTCATGAACAAAGACGTTCTGGAGAACGTTTTCAATTTCAAATCTGTCTTTGGAGTCCTGCTCGCATAGAAATGCGATCTTGGACAAGTTGGGTGCACCCACTTTTCTGCAGTAGGCATCGGCGCCAGTGCCAGACTACAAGGCCGAGCGCACGCGCCTCTGCTCTCCCAGGTAAGGAGCCCTCCAGAGCCAGCAGGAACGGCCCGCCCCGTCGTCTCCCGGAAGACTACATCTCCCAGCATCCTCTGCAGCCAGGCACGCGCCTCCGGCGTCCTGGCCAATGGGAGGTGAGCCAGAGAGGAGACGCCATGAAAAGAGTGGCACAGCTTCCGCTGGCTCTTCTCCCTTCTCAGGTGGTTGGGGAAAGGTGAGCTGATCTTGAACTCAGCGAGGATGATGCCAGAGTCCCCTCCAGCTCCAAGCCACTGTGTTTGGGGGTCTCTTCATCACAGCAGCTAAACTTATACCCTGTGCGGCAATCAAGAAGTACAAGCTGGAGAAGTCCAGGAAGAGCCTCCCTTCCTGTGGCCTTAGCTCATGCACAGGTGTGCAGAAGGTGCCAGAGACGTTTAGAGAAAGGGCAAGCAACGGGGAGGGAAAACGGGTCTCTCTTCTCACCCACAGCTGCATTCGCAATGCCCATTTTCCTCTCCCCTTGAGGCAGCGCTGACCTTCCCTGTTCCAGACTCAGCTACAAATAAGTCCCCACTCCATTCTTCTGGCTCAGTCAATGGCCTCCCTGGCCGCCCAGGGGTCCAGGAAAGGATCCCAGGTCACGCTTGCCTCCTCCCTTCATCTCCTCTCCCCCTCCCCCAAACCATCACCACCTCTTGTCGATTTTACTTCCTAAATTTCTCTCCAACTTCTGAGTTCCCACTTGCTCCAGCACCGTGTGTCCTAGCCCCAGTTGCTGGCCTCTCTTTCAGGGTTCTTTGGCCTCCCTGCCTCCGACCTCATCTCCCAACACTTCCTCCTCTACTTAAAGTGATCTTTAAAAAATAGCAGCAGCAGACATCCCTGCCCCACTTTAAAATTCTTTAATTTTTTAATTCAAATTTGTTTGTTCTAATTAGTCATACAATATGTTTTGATAGATCACACATAAATGGAGTGTAATCTCTCATTTTTCTGATGATACATATTGTGGGATCACATTGGTCATGCAATCATACATGTACATGAGGTAATAATGTCTGTTTCACTTCTTAGCTGTCCATGACAGCGGGGTGCATCCTGACATATCACGCACACATGGAGTATGACTTCCCATTCTTGTGGTGGGCCATGACGTGGAGTTTCCCTGGTCCTGTGTTCATATGTGAACAGGAAAGTTCTGTCCCATTCATTCTGCTAACCTTCCCACTCCCATCCCCCTCCCTTCCCCTCATTCCAGTGAACTTCTTTTCTTCCCCCACTTATCGTGAATTAGCATCCATATATCAGAGAGAACATTCAGCTTCGGTTCTTTGGGATTGGCTTATTTCACTTAGCAGGATAGTCTCCAGTTCCATCCATTTGTGGGCAAGTGCCATCATTTCATTCTTCTTCATGGCTGAGTAATATTCCACTGTGTGTATGTACCACAGTTTATTGATCCATTCATCTGTTGAAGGGCACCTAGGTTGGTTCCACAGCTTGGCTATTCTGAATTGCCAACTCTCAAATTCTCAAGTCTTCCTATTTGGCTCAGAATAGGATCCTTCCTAGAACAGGATATCCCACAATGCTTTAGCTCTGTGAGTCACCTTCTCCCAGGTTTTAGAAAACCCAGGACAAACTTCATCCCAGTCTCCTTCAGCAGCAGTGCCAACAGGGCCCAGTGCTAACAAAACTCCACCCACCCTGAGCCGCTCTCTGAGACTTGCCCAGGAGCCATTTCACCAGGGACCCTGTGTCCCCCACCACACCCTGTAAGTAATAAAGTGGCTTCGTGTGACTTCCTGTGTGCCAGTGTGGTCTCATCAGACTCCTGCAAGGGGTGGCAACTGGCACAGCCAAGCAAGATGCAGTGGGTGGCGTGTTTCAAGTCCCCCCTGGATACACTGCACAGTGATCCCACCCCACACTCTCCAACTCCCTCCCCGACTTAGTGTCACCCCCTAACATTGGGCTTCCTGGCTCCGCTCTGCACACCCTCTTCCCCCCAACCTACGGCAGGTCTCTCTTCCACCACCGCCCTCCCCACACCCCTGCAGGTTGTGAGCTCACGTCTATTTGTGTGTGTGTGTGTGTGTGTGTGTGTGTGAGATCCGCTCCCCTCCCAAGACTGCCACTCAGGGAGGGCAGGGTGAGGGTCCCCTTGTCTCCTGGTGACTCTATGCAGTTCTCATGTCTCACACACTGCAGGGGCTTGGTAGGCGGTGGCACGGTGGATGACAGGGACACCGGGCTGCCCTGGGTTGAATGGCTTGTGTAAGAGTAGAGGGGACCAGGGATGAAAACTGTTCTGGAGCAAGGCGAGCCAGCCGGCAGGGTGAGGGCCGGCCTGCCCAAAGCCCACGCAACCGAGAAGGACTCACGCCCAGGAGTCACGCCACCCTGGCACCCGTGGCCACCGCAGCCCAATCGTGAGGCAAGTTCACCACACACTGGTCTCCATCCCAGGGAGGACTCTGACCACCTCTCTGGGTTGGAAAAACCCAACAGTAGGAAATAAAACTAAGGAAGAACCCCATCTGTGGAGAGCGGTGACAGAGGACGGAGAGCAGAGACTGAGATGGGGGTCTCTGATGACCTCCTGGCTGTGGCACGCCCGGTTCCTGGGAAGGTTCCTGTGCAAGGGCACAGGATGCCCAGCTGCTGTGGCAATCATAGGAGGCTCTGTGCAAGAGTCCTGCAGCTCTGACCTTGATCTCAGGGACACAGCTCCTGGGAGGGAAGGAACTTATGCTAGACAGCCACAGTGTTTCACCAGCTCCGCTTCTCCAGTTCCTGATGGTAACTTTTAACAATGGACTTTCTTGAGAGCTACACAGAGCTCCTGATGCTGCACTTTGCAACTGTGGATTGCAACTGTGGAAAAGCTCCATAGAGGTCCTAGTTTGTGTGACTTTCCTGAATACAAAGAATAATGGTTGCATAGTCTTCAACCTGATAGTGAGACATATATAAATAAAGATTGCTGGTGTGGCTCTTTAGACCTGCATCTCCATCAGAGAGCAGAGCTCCACCTGGTCCCAGCTTAATCTTCAAGATCTGTGTCTGTGAATCTTTATTTTCCAATCCCCCTTTGCCCCTCACTGGACCCAAGAGTTTGGTCACACTGGTTGCGACACCAGGCCGCAGTGTGGGGTAGGTCAAGGATGTGTTATCTCCACTCAAGGACACGGTGTCAGGATTGTCATGATTAAGTGGAGAGGAAGAGGCAGGGAGGCAAGGACGCAGGGAGAAAAGAAATGGGACTCAGCAATTAGGTCTAGGAAAGAACCATGGCCATGATTGGCAGCCATGATTGGCGGCCATGATTGGCGGCCATGATTGGCGACCATGATTGGCAGCCATGATTGGCGACCATGATTGGCGACCATGATTGGCGGCCATGATGGAATTGACTGGAAGGAAGCAGATGAGACACTTGGGTGTGGAGGGAATTGTATTAAGGAACAATGATCCCAGATCATGGAGTGTCTTTGACTGAAGCATCAAATATCCCATGGGCCCCAGCTGCCTGCAAACAGGAAGTGCCCGGGGGGCATCACATCCTGGCCCATATCAGATGTGGCTGTGGAGAAAATTAACAAGGAGGAATTCCACAGAGTGGAGCCAGGGATGGGCAGAACCATGGACAGGGAGTCCTCCAAGAGGGCAGAGCTAGGGGTCGGCTTTTGCCACCAGGGTGGGGAAGCTTTTCAAATTCCTGCCTCATGAGATTAGACTACGTGATGGACCGCTCACTGCTGGACAGCGGCCACCCTCTCCCTTTCTGAATGGGACCTTGCTTTTGTTGACTTTCTTTTTGCCACTGTGACCTAAAAAAGACCCAACAGGAATAATGAGAGGAGGAAAAGTTTATCTGGGGGCTCGCAGTTTCAGAGGTCTTGGTCCACAGATGGCCGACTCTGTTGCTCTGGGCCCAAGGTGAGGCAGAGCATCATGGCGGAAGGGTGTGGAGGGGGAAGCGGCTCAGGACATGACACAGGAAGTAGAGAGAGAAGGAGTCCTACTCACCTGGGACAAAATATATACCCCAATGGCGCATCCCCAGGGACCGACCTCCTCCAGTCACACCCTACCTGCCCAGAGTTACCACCCAGATGATCTCTATCAGGGGACTAATCCTCTGATTAGGTTAAGGCTCTCATGACCCAATCATTTCCCCTCTGAATGTTCTAGTATTGTCTCACGCGTGAGCTTTAGGGGGACGCCTCAAGTCCAAACCATGACAGAGCTCTACTGAGGTTCTTTCCCCTGTTCTGCCAACACATTCTGAGTGTGTGTGTGTGTGTGTGTGTGTGTGTAAGGGAGCACCAAACCCTCTGCTCCTGCTCTCAGGTGGCCCCTGTGGTATTCCAGAGACCTCGATATCAATTTCCACACTGCCTGCCACTCCATGCCACTCTTACAGATGCTCCTACTAGCATTCATTTTAGGTTCGCCAATGTCTGTATCAGTCAGAGAAGAAGCGCTGCTGTAACAAACATCCCCACATTTCAACAGCTTCTCACTACCATGGTGTGGGTCAAGGAGCTTGACTCTGCTCACTTAGAAACGGTGACTCCTTCTATCTCGCTGGGTGGCTTGGGGGGCTCCCCTGGCATGGTGAAGCCAGTAGGTGTAGGTACAATGTGTCCGGGAGGAGGACATCTTTTCTGGGTCCTACCTGGAAGCGGCAAGCATCGCTTCTGCTGGTGGGGTTCCCAGCAGAACCAGCCTTTGGGATTCCAATCTGTGCTGGTGATACTTTGCTCACTCTGGGTAGAAATGACGGATCCCTGTCCTATGTCTGCTCTGACGTCTTCAGGCCTTTTCGTGACATTCTTCAGTAGGGATGGAAATTGTCCCCTTGAGTGTCCCCTAGAGTTCAAGTATAGGGACCACATCTCACTCATCTCCGTGTGCCCAGCCTGGTGTGGGTACAGAGCGATGAGCGGAAGACACCTGGTTGGTGTCTTTCCAAAACTGAGTGACGGCCAGGACTCTGGGTC
This sequence comes from Sciurus carolinensis, assembly GCF_902686445.1. Taxonomy (NCBI): domain Eukaryota; kingdom Metazoa; phylum Chordata; class Mammalia; order Rodentia; family Sciuridae; genus Sciurus; species Sciurus carolinensis. The sequence goes on from NC_062231.1 coordinate 5,984,005, forward strand.
CCTGAAGTAGGTGGCTTTCCATTTTTAAATGTCATGCCAGCGTAGAAGATGCATTGGACCCCACTTGTCCCCAGCCTCTCATGCTTAGAGTCACACCTTTCCTCAACCTGTGGCCATGACAACCAGCTCTACGCAGGCATAATCCAGAGCACCTCCCGAGTCGGCACCGATCACGTCTCACGGGCTTTCTGAAGCCACCACCCGGGTCCCAGCAGAGCCGCTAAGTCCTGCAGACATGTGGACAAGTCCGGAAGTCCCAGGAGCAGGATTCCATTTCGCTGGGAACTTAACCCATGAGCAAGAGGAGTCCCTCCCTATATCTGGGCTGGGGGACAATCCTGAGGCAGCCTACCCACTCTGCAGGGTGTCCCCAAGGGGCTCGAGCCACCGTTACCCACAGCGCAACTGGCTCAGGACCACCCCACAGACTGGCTTTGCCCTTTTCTGCCTCACTTGACTGTCCCTGGGATTGTGCCCCAAACTCACCACCAAGTCCTAAATCCTGCAGGGGCCTCTTCTGTGATAGAAGGCCAGTGAGCCCCCTAAACACTGGCCTGCTCAAGAAGGACCCCACAATTGAGTCACATAACTACCACTACAAAGACTGGGGGGTCCCCAGGAGCCCCCACCTGGTCCAGCCACCTGGCTCCAACCTCCTTGGTTCCAGGTGTCCTTTTCATCCCCAGAAGCTTCCGGGTTTGGGGACGGTGGCACAGGTCCATTGCCTGAGGGAATGAGGCCCGATCCTCAGTCGGCCATTTAGGGTTCCAGACCCAGGCTCCCTGCCACTCCTGCTTCCTGCCTTCTCTCCTCATGTGCCACCAATGTCCCTGTGAAAACGTCCACTGAGGAGGTCTGAGCCGCGTCCCACCCCGACTCATCCAAGATGAGGTCATCAGAGTGGACCCTCATCCCCTACAACGGGTGTCCCTTTAAGCAGAGGAAACTGGGACCTGCAGACCTGGAGGAACGGTGGCGTGAAGACCCGCAGGGGACGGTCCCAGACCCCGCATCTCCCCGCACGTGGCCACTCTGAGAAGCCATCTCTTACTGGACCTCTTAGCTGGCCCTGCGGGGAACGAGCGGCTTCCCCTCTATTCCTCCATGGAAGGGGATGACCGCGGCTTCCTCGTGGGAGAATATGAGGTGACAGTCACAAGGGTTGAGCATTTCCAGGCACAACGGAATCCCTCTTGGTCATTCTGTGCTGATGGAGCTGGAATCTGCCCTCCCTGGACAGACACCCGCTGCCCAAGATCTGGACCCTCAGAACCATCGGGGGACAGTCGTGGGCTCCACCCAGAGTCCTTTCCTTCACCAAGACACAGCACAATTGAGATGTTTTCATCCTGTCCTGCGGGTCCCCAGAGGACCCAGGGTGAGAACAGGGTATGCAAATGATATGCAAATTGTATGCAAATGAGAGCTGTCTAAGCAGAAAGCCTCCTTTCCAGCGTTAGCTAATGGGGGAAATGCCTGTGATGGGCACAGCAACTGTTGGCATGGAAACAGGGCTTGCAAGAGACCAAGGAGACGGTGAAGCAGCTCAGGAAGCAGCAGGCTGAACCTCGGCTCTGAGATCTTGCCTTGGCTCCAGGTGTTCACTCTGGTGGGGAAAAGGGTTCTCTTGGCCCCTGGAGATGGGTGATCTGGTCCTCCTTCCTTAATCAGGAATTCCCTACACCTTGGGGGAATTTTCCTGAGGATTTACTCAGCTGGAGGGGTCCCTACGGTCCCCCTCCAATCCTCAGACAGGGGGCCACCAAGGCCAGGGATCCGGTCAGAGGCCTGGGATCCATGGATTTCCAGAACAAGGCCCGGCACATAATAAACACTCAACAAACATTCCATTCTCCCGGAGGAAGGAACAGCGCTCAGCTTGATCCATATATCTTGTGGGCTATTTTAATTTGTGTTCCGGGTGAAATAAAACAAGTCGAAGCTTAACATGAAATCTGAGGATTCCACCTTAAGGGGAAAAAAAAAAAAATCGACTTTTGCAATAACAGAGAGTTGGAGCGGGTGCCTTACTTGGGTGACATCGTTACCCCTCCGAGACAAGTCTAAACTCTTCAGTGTTATGAAAACCCCGAGCATTGCTTTGCCACGGAAAATTTATAGCATCCCCCCCCCCCAAATCATTCCTAAAAGACAGCACACATTCCCCACCCAGGGTCTCCTTCTGGTGCAATCAGCGACTCTCCCAAGCCAGCTGAGGGGGGCTCTGTCTGCCATCTCACACATTTGGGGTGCTTGGGGTGACTGCTGGAGAGGGTCTGGGACATTCTGGCTTTGTGTGTTTCTGTCTAGTGGCGATACCCAAAAAGAGCCTGAGCAGGGTCCCTAGAACAGCCCGGTCACAACCCACGGCTTCCAGCGACACAGGGACTGAGACCAAGCCCCGCCTCCCCTGTTCTAAGAAATGCTTTCAAGCTGAGGAACCAGGAAACGCTCACACAGAAAGGAAACTTCTAGACTCAGAGACTCATCCGGGGCTTGAACAGATGGAGAAACTGAGGCTGGAAATCTGTCCTGACACCCGCCCAGTCCAAGCTGGAGCAGGGATTTGAGACCTAGTCTGCTTGAACCCGAAGTCCCGGCTCATTCACACCAGCAGGGGTTCCGGCCGTGCCCAACCTCCAGGGCAGGCAGGTTGGCAGCTATGGAATTTTTTGGGGGGAAGGGCCCGTACCAGGGATTGAACTCAGGGGCACCAAGCCACCTCCCCAGCCCTATATTGAATTTTATTTAGAGACAGGGTCTCACTGAGTTTCTTAGTGCCTATGATTTTGCTGAGGCTGGCCTCCACCTTGCGATCCTCCTGCCACAGCCTCCCAAGCCGCTGGGACGACAGGCGCATGTCACCATGCCCAGCAGGTGTGGATTTTTAAAGAACCAGACTCAGTCTCCTCTGGCAACGTCTATCCCTAGGTCTCAAGAGAGTATTTTTTTTAATTTTATCTATGTATGTATTCATTTATTTTTGCAGTACCGGGACGCTCTACCACTGAGCCACCTCCGCAGTCCTTTTTAATCTTTTATTTTGGCCCAGGGGTCTCACTAGGTTGCCCAGTTTGGCCTCGAATTTGTGATCCTCCTGCCTCAGCCTCCAGAGTCACTGGGATTCCAGCAACATGCTGCCAAGAGAGGATCTTTAAGGCAAATGTTTAAAACTGACCCCAAAGAATCTATGTTGCACTACAAGTGACTTCAGAGACACACTGGCACCCTCAGCTCAAGAACCTCCAAGGCTCCCTATTGCCACAGTTGGTCTGGGGGGGGTCTCACATCTTCCTTGCTCTGCAACCCGCACCCCTACACCCCTACACCTCCCTCCCAGATTGCCTGCGGTCTCCTCTGGCTCCTCTGTGTCTCCCTTCAGAGGGAGTCATTCTCAGGCTGCCCCCCGTCAATTCCTGATCTCCCAGCAGGGCCCTCTCTGTGCTGGCTCTACCTCGATGTTCCCTAACTTGAATTTGGTACTCGGCGGGCACTAGCTCTATGCCAGGGTATCCCCCACATTGACCCCATGACCACCCTATCGTGAGACTTACAAAGAAAAGAGCAACCCACAGAAATGGAGCCCTGAGCCAGACATGGTGGTGCAGGCCTGTGATCGCAGCAGCTCCGGAGGCTGAGGCAGGAGGATCACAAGGTGGAGGCCAGCCTCCGCCACTTAGCGAGGCCCTGAGCAACTCAGTGAGACCCTGTCTCTAAATAAAATAGAAAAAGGGCTGGGATGTGGCTCAGTGGGTAAGTGCCCCTGGGGTCAATCCCTGGTATGACCCGCCAAAAAAAAAAAAAAGAAAAAGAAAAAGAAATGCAGCCCTGAGAGGTTGGGTCACTTCCCCAAAGTCACACAGCACCAGAAGTGGAACTCAACTCTAGATTCCTCTCGCTGCACAGACCCCAGAGGTCCCCCGGGCCTGCCTTCTCCATCCAGCCTGCAAGCAGGCAAGGACCTGAGGTCTTCCTTCCACTGTCTCCACCAAGCTCAGCCACCGCCGGCCAGGACGCTGCCTAAGCACGGATGAAATGCCAAGCAAGTCTGTGCTGAGCTCGCTACGCGCCATGGTCTTTAATCCACTCGGAGGCTCAGAGAGGTTAAGTGACTTGCCCAAGACCACACAGCCAGTAAGAAGCAGATTCCCACAGCAGGTCAGTGCCGGTGAGTTAGGATTAACACATTCAGGCCACAGGGAGACCAGGCACAGGACATCCACGAGGCCACCGGCTGGAAGGGGCCAGAGAACACGTCCTCCACCTAAAGGGAGCTGCTTCCGGTTCTAGCCTGCGGTCAGCAGCTGGGGACACCAGTGTGGTCAAGGTTCCCGGTTCTTCAGGAGAAGGTGGCCGGCCCGTGACGACAGGAAGCCTCCTGTTTCTGACGGCTGACACCTTCCCTGAGAGTTTTGTGTCATGCAGGTGACGAGAGAGAAGCTCTCCTGCGGTCCCACCTGGGCCCCCGGCTGCCCGCGTGAGGTGTTTCCCAGCTCGGGTTTCCCGGGCACGTGGACATGAACCCATTTTCCGGATGAGCATCCTGAGGCCGTGACGTGGTGAAAGCAGCCCGTGCCGCCACAGGGCTCGGTGGCGGGGCCCAGGTCAAGCGGCCCTGCAGCAAAAGCAATTTAAAACTTCACCAGGGCCCTGGGTGCAGGGGCCAGGGAGCTGTTTGGAGGCAGGATTGGGGACCAGGACCACAGGCCTCTCTGGGTGGTTGAGGGGGCGGTTCCCATGTCTCTGGGCCTCCACTGACCCACCTGCAAAATGGGACCAAAAAGACTGGTTCTGGGTATCATGAAATAGATATTCCTGGAACCAAATAAAAGACAGTTGCTCTCTGTCCTGAACACAGCGTCCTGGACCGAGGTGTTGGAACAGAACTCCGGAAGTCACCGCCCTTGGTACTTAAGACATGCCAAAGGACCAGAGGGGTGGCACACGCCTGTCATCCCAGCAGCTCGCGAGGCTGAGGCAGGAGGATCGCAAGTTGGAGGCCAGCCTCAGCAACTTAGCGAGGACTTAAGCAACTCAGCGAGACCCTGTCTCTAAATAAAATATAAAAAGGGCCAGGAGGTGGCTCAGGGGTCAAGCACCCCTGGGTTCAATCCCTGGGACCCCAAAAAAGGAAACTGTGCCAAAGAGCATGACCTGGGGACTTGGTGGAGACAGTGGCCACTCTCTACAGGTGAGAACGCGGAGGCTTGGCCAGCTTTGCTGAGTGGCCGGCACACCCAGGCCCAGCAGCCTCTGGGGTGGACCAGGGACAGGCCCCCTGGGCTCTGTGAGCTGCCACCAGAGCCCAGCCTGCCCCCTGCTCCCTTTGAAGTTCAAAGAATGGGCCTCGCCCCTCCAAACAGCCCGTAAATCAAGCAGGAGAAAGGAGACCGTCCACGCTGTGAGTTATGGTGACCGCGGCGAGACAGCCCTCAGCCTGTGGATTGGCGCCCCACCCGCACCTGCCCCTGCCCCCTTCCTGTTCCGGCCCAGCTCCTCCAGCCTCCCCGAGGGGTCCTGGACGGGGCAGGTGGCTGGGTGTCCTCTCAGGGCGGGGCCAGGACCTGTGGGCGGCCTCAGGGTGGCCAGGGCCTCAGAGGGCAGGGGAAGGTCGGCTGCCGACTCTCCAGAGGCTGGGACTCCTGAGGCGGGACTTCGAGGCCCCTGATGAGCTGGGACAGGCCACTGTCCCCATGCCCGGCCCCTGAGCACCTCCTGCCCCAGCTGGGACCAGGCCTCGGGCCCCCCACTCTCCTCCCGGGGCCAGGCTGTCCCCCAACGTCCCTCCATTGGCAAGTCAGCCTGACCCCACGCTCTCCGGCCTCCCCTCTGCCCCCCGCCCAGCCTCCAAGGCCTCTCTTCCTCCCTCGCTGGTCTCCATGGCAACCATCATCCACGGAGGGGACCACGCAGTTCCCCTTCCTGGCCTCCTGTCCCCGTCTTGCCCCGTGACACAGAGGGACGGACCAGGCCACTACCAGGGGTGCACACGGGCTCCCCACGGGGACTCTGAGAAGCAGGCGCAGCCTCCTCTCTATACAGGTGACAGGCTCACAGAGGCACCCGGCTTACGGGTCCAGGGCTCCTGGCCCGGACCCTGCCCAGCGCCCCAGAGCCAGCTTCTGCCCTCCCGGAGCCCACGGCCTGCCCAGGGACCCGACGCCCAGGTAGGAGAGTCCGGCCCCCTCGGCCCCCCAGGCTGGGGTTGGAAGTCCAGCTGGGGCGGGGTGGCTCCTTGGGGGCAGTGGCCTCCTGGGTGGTCGGGTCCTGCCGGTGGGCCACACAGTCAACCCGCCACCTCTCCTGCCAAGCCACAGGAGACGGGGGCAGTGGGCACGTCCTCTGGCCCTTCAGCTCCACCCTTCCCCGCACCTCTGGGGACGCTCTCCGTGCCCTCTGACCTCAGGCTGGTTCAGCCAGGAAATGCAGGAGAAGAGAGGCCCAAGCTGGTCCCAAGGCCCCAGCCTCCGTGGCCACTCCTGTCTCTCTCTCCCTTCAGCTCTTGGAGATGGTCTCTCCTGGTGAGGTCACCAGCCCTGGGGTCCTGTATGGCAGGCTCCTGACACTTTGCCTGTTCCCTCAAAGGTAGCCCCCTGAGCCGGGCACGGTGGCGCACGCTGTGATCGCAGTGACTCTGGAGGCTGAGGCAGGAGGATTGCAAGTTGGAGGCCAGCCTCAGCAACCTAGCGAGGCCCTGAGCAACTCAGCGAGACCCTGTCTCTAAATAAAATATAGAAAGACTCGGTGGTTAAGTACCCCCGGCTTCAATCTCCGGTACCCCTCCCCAAAATGGTAGCCCCCTTACTTACCCCGTGATGGTCTCCTAATTCAAGCGGGCCTCTGTTTCCTGCCGAGCTCCTGTGCGGGTCCACCACGCCATGCTCCCAGGTCCAGGCTGCCGGAGGTCCCCAGGGCTCCCACCCGGGCACCAGCCCGGCGCCCTTTCCTGCAAGAGCGAGAGGGGCCAGCTGGGTCAGGGCAGCAGGGCCAAGCCCCAACCCCCTGCCGGAGCTGCTCCCACAAGGGCCCACGCCCAGGCCACGGCCATGTCTTCCGGGAGAAGCACCCAAACCAGCAAAGGATGTATGCACTGTCCCACCCACACCCCAGGCACAACCTGCAGCTGACAACTGACTGTTGGACTGTTAGAAGTCCCCACCCGTCTGGATATCTGCTCCTTTACTCTCTATAATTCCCCAGGGATGGGGCTGAGGCTAGACCCCTCCCAAGGAGGTCTAGCCTGCAACCACACCCTTGCTTATCTTCTTCCCCATCTCACCCTGCTCTGGAAAAGCCCAGAACAGGGAGGTGTCCAGTCCAACCATGAACCCAAGAAGTCTTCATGCAGGGGACCCTGAAAGGTGGAGGGGGACTCGATGTGGGTAAGGGGCAGGCTGTTAATATGTGGCTGGTGGCACCTAGTATCTCCCTTCATGCCCCTGGATACCTTGTCAAGGTCACTCATGTGTCTGTCTTTTACTTTATGTGGACATAGATCTGGGACCTGTAAATGGGATTGCTTTAACTGTTTTAGCACTTTATACGAATGTACCCAACTGAAAGCCTCCTTTATGCTGGACACAGTGGTGCTTGCCGGTCATCCCAGCGGCTCAGGAGGCTGAGGCAGGAGGATCGCAAGTTGGAGGCCAGCCTCAGTCACTTAGTGAGGCCCTAAGCAACTGAGCGAGACCCTGAATCCAAATAAAATATAAAAAGGGCTGGGGATGTGGCTCAGTGGTTAAGCACCCCTGGGTTCAACCCCTAGTGCCAAATGAAAAACGAGAAAGAGAAAAAGAAAGGAAGGAAGGATCATTTCTTTAACTGGCTGGGTCTAACTCACAATTAGAGTTTTTGACTCAAGTTCATTCATTTTAATAACTGTAGGATGATGCCAAATATAAATCCCTCAGAACTTCCCAGATGAGCCAGCGATTCAAGAGCAACAACAAAAGCTCATGTTCTAAGAAACCGATTGGGTTCTTTTGTTACACAGCACTAGCTAACTGATACAGGCATGTCGATATCTTTGGAATCTCACTACTGCCAACAGCAGAAATCAGTCTGACATGTTGCTTGGTGTCTGTCTGGACTGAGAGGCTCTCTCACCGTGGGGTGAGTTTGTGTAGCCTCACCTTGCCTGGCTAACCTGTCCTGCTTTCTCACCTGGACCTGCCTGATCCCAGTGATTCTGTGACCTCTATTATTTTTTCAATAAATTCCGATTCTCTCAAGTCAGTCAGATGACCACACACTGATAAACCATAGTGAAAGACTGTTGCCTAACTTTTTTGGCATGGCTGTTACTAATTTGGGGGATGGTTTGTTATGTAGCTATCACAGACACAGAAAGACACCCCAATCCAGGCAGCTACTGATAAGCATCCACCCAGCTCCTGAGATACAAGTCCTTAAGAGCAAGAAAGAGGACACAGAATTCCAAACAATCAGACCCCAGCAAGTGGAACAGAGTAGGTTCATAAAATGTGATAATCAGAGTTTTGGAAATAACATCTGTGCCAGGCACGGTAGCTCATGCCTGTCATCCCAGCAGTTTTGGAGGCTGAGGCAGGAGGATGGCAAGGTGGAGGCCAGCCTCAGCAACTTAGCGAGACCCTGAGCAACTCAGTGAGACCCTGTCTCTAAATAAAATATTAAAAGGGCTGGGGATGTGGCTCAGTGGGTAAGCACCCCTGGGTTCAATCCCTGGGACCAAAAATAAAATCAAATAACATGTGTAAACTGAGGCTCCAGAAAACAGAATAACTGGCGTGTGGTTCCAGCTGTCTGACCGGATTATCATACAAGGCAGGTGCCTCCCCATCTCTGAGTCTCAGTTGCTTTGCTTCTAAAAGAAAGCAGCAGTTCCTAACTCGCAGGGACTTCCTGATAATCCAGTGAAATGACAGAGTCTTGACGGTTGCCATAGTTACGTTGCTCTGCCCCCGATGGACACAGTGATCTGGGACCTCTTTATCTAAGAATCTGGGAGTGATCATGACCACCTCCCGAGCACGTGCAGAGCAGAGGGGAGTTGTGGATGTCAGATGTTACACCCAGAAGAACGCTTTTGGTGACACATAACAGGAAGTCCAATTTTAATGAGCCAAAATTATCAGAGGCACTTATGAGATTCCATTGACCTAAGATTCCAAAAGTCGATGCCTTCAGGCAGAGTTTGATCAAGGCTCCCGCTTTGTTTCTGAGACTCTTTCTCTTCTGCAAACTGTTGATGTCGGTGGTGACGTTGGTTCTGCTCTCAGGGCGACTTGTCCCCAGGTAGGAGTCGGTTGGCACACTCATTATAGAGCTACCAGTAGGGCTGTGCCTCCTGTCTAGGACCAAATGGCGTTCACGCACACTCCTGTAGTCTCACGCTAAAGCTAAGGTGGAAACAGCCACGTCCGCCCGTCGTGACCTCTAAGAGTGGGGAGGACAGGCACCCAGAGCCCAGGCCTGGGTGGATCATTGGAGTCTCAGGTGGGAGGCCGGAGCCCACTGTCCCCCCGTGGTTATGAATCCGGGGCATTGTTTCCGGTCTGTCCAGGGTGAGGGACGCCCAGGGCGGACACCAGCCAGTGAAGGACTCCCTGCCCCGCCCTTTCCAAGACTTCCATTGCAACCCGAGGGGCAGAGTGTCCACCGGGACCCCTCGGCCAGAGCCAGGACATGGCAATCTCCCATCCACACACTTGGCAGCCATCCATCTGTTGGCTGCCCGCCCACTTCCTGCCCACCGCCTGAGTTCTGCACCTCTTGGGCTCCCGCAGCCTGGGTTCTGCACCTTCTGAACTTCAACACGAGAACTTCCAGCCCCAGCATTCACCCCGCATCGTCCCCCAGAGCGGCCACAGCTACTGGTGGCTCTTTAAAGGAAAGGTTCCGCTCTCAGGCACACGAGCCAGGTGTCGGGGCTCAGTGGCCACAGGGCATTGGCCACCATACTGGACAGTACAGAAATAGAAATTTCTGTCGTCTCAGAACATTCTATCAACCGGCCTATCTCCATCAGAGGCCCAAGGCCAGGTCCTCTGTCTTCTGACCCCCAATGTGTGCCCCTGTCCTTTCCAGCTAAGCCTCAGTTTCCTTCTCTATAAAATGGGAACAACAGTGCTAACCTCAGAGGGTGGCTGGTGCTGTGGCAGCTGTTTTGGGGCTGTGAGGAAGCCCCACGGGAGGCCGGGGAGAACTTGAGTTCCTGATGTCTCTATTGAAACCTTGATCTCACACCGGCCTCCTCTCACCTCCTGACTTCCTGTAAGGTGGGTTCCCAGCATCCCGAGGGATTTCACTCAAGGATGAGTTGGCATATGCGAGGTGAGGAAGATGGAAGAGTTCGTTCCCAGCGGGGGAACAGCGTGCCGGGAGCTCAGAGGTGTGGCAGCCCAGGGTGCAGGCTGGGAAGAGGAGCGGGGCTGGTGGGCCAGGTAAGAGGTGAGCTGCGGTTGGACAGGAGGCAGCCAGGGCTGAGCCGCAGATTGTGGACTTCCGCCTGCGTGCAGGGCTGGGGTGGGGGACACAGACTGGAGGCAGGGAGGCCAGGGAGGAGGCCAGGAGAGAGTCACAGGGGAGGCCTGGGTGGGGGAGGGGAGAGATGGGAGGGACAGGGGAGGAGACAGGACTCAAGGACGGAGAAGAAACAGAGGACGCAGAAGAAGCAGAAAGTGGAGAAGGGCCCAGGGTAGACACGGAGGGGTGCTTTAGAGAGAGGTGTGGCCATGTCTAATGTCACCAAGCAGAAAAGCCACCCCTGCCTTCATGGTACCTGCAGAGTCCCCTCCATGAGCCCCCTGCCTCCTCCATCACCCCCACACCACCCTCTCCTTAGAAGCCAGGAGGAGCCTGAGAAACCCCCAGCCAGGTCCTGCCCCTCCCCTGCTCCGCAGCCTGCCATGGCTCCCACCTTCCTCAGACTCTGAGCCTGCGGAGCCTCCTCAGTCACCCGAGGACCTGCCAGCCCAGGTCTGCCCCTCGCCAACCCCCTCTGGCCCTCTCCTCCCGCTGCAGGGGCTCAGCCACCCCGGGCTCCTGCTGTCCCCCGACAGAGCCAAGCAGGCCGCCCCTGCAGGGCTCTGCGCTGGCTGGACCCTCCGCCTGGAACCTGGTTCTTTGAGATCTGCAAAGTTCCACCCCTGGGCTCCACAGGGGTCTCCCCCACACTCTGCAGCCCCGACCCTCGGCAGCTTCCTGGGTATTCACGGGTTCAAAGGAGCCCTGGGAATGCAGGCCGCCCCCGCTCCAGCCTCCAGGAAGTGGTTGGGGAAATCCAGACTCAAAGTCAAGTGCAGTAAGGACCAGGAAAGAGTCCTCTCTGGGTCCAACAAAGAATCCAGAAGGCCGGAAGCCAGGGGGACAGGTAGAGGCGACACCTTTAGGAAGTTTGGGAAAAAATGGAGGAAAAGAAAGAAAATAACAGGAGCCAGTCATCACAGCAGCTCGGGAGGCTGAGGCAGAAGGCTCACAAGTTGGAGGCCAGCCTCAGCAACTTAGCGAGGCCCTTAGCAACTCAGTGAGACCCTGTCTCTAAATAAAATAGAAAAAGGGCTGGGATGTGGCTCAGTGGTGAAGCAGCCCTGGGTTCCATCCCTGGTGCCCCTCAGGAAGTGGGGACACTTCATTTCTGAAGCACCTGGTTTGAGCAGGATTAAACAGGAGTTGGTAGAAAGAGGAGGCTGCCCCCCATGGTGGGTGGGGCACAGGAGATGCACAAGCACAAACGGCTTCAAATTTGCCGGGTTCACTTGGGGGTGGTGATCGAGGGGGCTGCCTTTATTCCACATGAGCCAGAGCATCGATAAAAACATCTAACGAACATGAACCAGATGCCCACTTAGGCCAGGCCCTGAGCCCACACTCTGGGGACAATTCTGTCTAGGAAAAGCCAAGACTCTTCTCAGCACCTCCTCTGGAGGAGTAACAAGGATCATATCAATGTCTGCATTTCCTGCTCTACTTGGCTACTAGGAAGCTCAAAAGTAAATTGGCAGATCTATTCTTTTAAACTGTGTAGAATTCCACATACATTCTTCCTTCCTTCCTAGACTTGCTCTCTTGTTATGTTCCACCTTGGCTTGCCCTGGTTTTTTGTTTGTTATTATATTTGTCTGGGGGGCTGTCTTGCTTAGAAAAACCTCAACTTCAGTGGTTTGAAACATGATCATGGATTGTTTTGGCTGTTATAACTAAAATCCAGGAGCTACATAAGCCGGACCTAGGTGGCTTCTCTCTACCCTAGCTTCAGGCATGTGGGTTCTGCTCCACCCTCCCATACCTGCTTCCAGGTGTGCTCCTTGTCTTTATGCTCATAAGACTTCTGCACAGATCCTGCCATCACATCCACATCCCAGGCAGAAAAGAAAACAAGAAGAAAAACAATGAGTTTCCATGAAGCCCCGCCCATCAACTTCCGCTTAGAACTCATTGGCTAGGGCTGCGTCCCCAGCGCCCACTCCTAGCTGCAAAGGCAGCTGGGAAATGTAGTTCTTTGCCTGGACAGAACGCAGCCCTGAACAGAAGCGGAGGTGTATTACTAAGAAGAGAAGAAGGGTGTGGGTTAGGTAAATAGCAGCGTCAGGCGAGGTTACAGCTGTTTTTCTCTTTCATCCTTTAGACAGTAAAGAAAATCAGTTTTCAGGGCAGCTCTAAGAGTCTGTCTGTAGCTTTTTCTTCAATTTGCAGAGCACAGTCTGGCACACAGTTGGTGCTCAATAAGTACTGATTTAAAAGGAACTAAGTATCTCTTAAGTGGGGTGCATGTCATTGTCTCCGTTTATAGGGAGGAAACAGCATTTTCACCAGGTTCCAAAGAATGTCAAACCACAGAGTCACCAGGCTTCAACTCGCTACTGCAGAGGAACAGCTAGGGCCCAGAGAGGGCAAGTGAGTGGCCCAAGATCACACAGCCAATTCATGGCAAAGACTCGAACCTGGGTCCTCAGAGGTACTCGTTTCAGATGAAACCTAGTCTGGACGCCGTTCTGCCCTGGAAGATGCTAAGGCAGGGTTGGTGGGTGTCCCAAGATACTGAAGTCCCCTTACCCACAGTGGCCTCGACGTAGGGGAAACCCGGTGGGACACGAGAGTCCCTTCGTTCCTTTTAAGTCAACAAATATTTCTTGAGTGCCAACGGGGTCCGGTCAGGCCGGGGGATGGGATGGGGAAAATATTTCCTAATAGCTTTCGATGCAATTCAAGGTGAAACTGGTCGGCAGTGACCTGGAGGCGGGAGGCGATTGTTCTTTGCACAGAGCTCGTTTCCCCGGGTCAGAAGCGGTGGCGGGCAGGGTGGGTTT